>NW_017534841.1:791859-808805 GCF_001853355.1 Bactrocera latifrons
TTATATTATATTTTTATAGTTTTTTATTTTTGTCTGTCCGGGTCAAATTTGATCAGATGATACATACACCCAACCAATGCAGTAAAATACAGCAACACTTCTATTTAATATAGTTTTAATAATGTGTATTTAGATTTCTTTAACACAGTTACAATTTAAATTAATTTTAGTTATACACAACACTATAATGCTAGTACGAACGTTTGTATCATAACCATTAAAAAACTACTATAATAATTAATGTATTTAAATTAGCACACTTTATGCAATATGTATTACCCTCACACGAAAACAATACAAGAAAAACAGAAAGAAAGTAAAAAATACGAAATACGAAATAATAAGTGTATAAGAAAATACAATGCTATGCAGTAATGTAAAATATACTGTAACACTAGATGTCTATTAAATGTTATCTATGCCGATACATACATAAGTTTCGTGTAGTTCCTTACTTAAACAATGGTTAAGAGACATAACAGTAAAATTGCTTTAGAATTATTAAATTTCAATAATTTCTATGTTTTTACAAAGTTCTCCAAATAGATATCCATTTTGTTTATGAATATCAAAACCGTTATACATACATATTCTTTCATCAGTTTGTTGTTATACATACATACATATCTAAACACTGTATTTTCGACATCCTCAAACTATTTAGCCTAAATATTAAACAGCAGATCCTTGACGCCGCACACTAATTGCACTGCAATCCTTATTTATTTTAACTGTTGTTTTAGCGGTGGCTGCAATAGAGAGGAAACAAATTTGTAAACAAAAAGGTGAAGGCATTTTTAGTAACAATAAAGAGCACTTGCAAATGTTTTATGTGGAAATTATTTACTTGAATTTAATTAAATTTAATAATAAAACGCTGTCGGGTTAGCACTCCATGGCCATGTAAAAATCCTAGCCAGTTTCAATTACATAGACCCGGCTGTCCGGCCATTCAATATTTCTTTTCACACATCACGTAAGCAACATCGAATTATGAATTATACATATCTTTCTAAGATTCTGGTCTTATATCCGATCAAGGACTGTCACCTCAATTCATTTGGGGAGAGTTTAATACGGCTAAACAGTAGTCATCGCGGCAAAACTAACAACGCCGTTAGAATCGAGAAGTATCTTTCCGATCCGTTCCATACCAAACTAAGCCGACTCCCTATCGTCCGACCTCTTCAATCTGCTGCTGGAGAAAATAATTCAAGATGCAGAACTTAATAAAGCAGGTACAGAGAGGTACACCTGCTGCCGTACGCGGATGATATTGATATCATTGACCTCAAGTTATATACATATATACTCGTACTTGAGAATATCTTCTATTTGAGATTGATCCGGCAAACAGTTTTTCTCGAAATGTTGTTTTCAGAGTCGATGAATAAAATTTCTCCAAAACGGCTAGACCGGTCGACACACACATCACATGATCTACTTGATATATTTCTCAGGGCATGATATCTGTAAGCCATTCTGAAGAGTAATTTTTCTTCACAAAAAATGCTTTGCGTTTTTCTTTTAATGGATTCATATAGATTTACCTCTGATATAGCCAACATAAGCAACCTATAATAGGTCTCGCATGATGTTTGTGACATATTAAATTGATCTTGCTCTCTTTAGAGACGATTAGAAAGAAACTACCATATTTACCGACGAAAGAAAAATGTCTTATAAAGCGATTGCAAAAATCCTGAGATTACTTATTATTATAACTACATAGCTTATGGTAGCTTTTCAGAAACTATGTTGGTATAAACTTACCAATACAAAGACCTTCTTCGGTATTGAGCGTTGCACCAATTCGCTGAGCACATTGTTATGCGAGTCGTCTTTGCCGGGATCGGCCTTCATATTGTATTCTATTGTTAATTCGGGCAAGTTCACCCAGCCAACGCATAGTGGGTAGAGATTGTAGACCAGCTCTTTTTCACTATACGCATAAATCGAGATATCGAGCTGAAAAAAAAAAAAAATATATGTAATCTTAATGACATGTTTGAGTACTTTTGCGCTTACTTGCTTGTGGCCGGAGCAAATAAAATTATCCGCTATGCTAATGCTTAGGGCAGCTACCAAATGCAACACATTCGAGGTGGGATTGCGGATTACAACTTTATAGGTCATAGGCATTTTTACGAACATTTTCTCCTCAATGGTGCAGTAAATATTCAGAGGCGGCTCCTCGATCTCCAGACCCTGTATGAGAAATTTCGATTCGTTCTCTTCTTTATGGCCGCTACGTCGCCAACGTATACAATAAACACCGAAATTGGGTTGCTGTTGTATTGTTGTTGTAGCTTGCGTTTCAGGTTCGGCTGTAACGATACGTTTGAAGAAACCACGACAGTGACCCGTGACTTGAATCGCTTCTATTGCTTTATTGAAGACAACACGCGTATTTAATGCACGAGCCGCCGCCGACAGTGCCGTTGCATTATCAACACCGTCTGCCACCTCCAACGTTGTGGAGTTGAATTTCTCATCAAACGATGAACCCGAAGCAGTCATCGCATTGCTGGCCGCCAACAGCGAATTCGTAGAGCCGGCACTATTATTTATTATTGTCATGTTGTTCGGTATTTTGCCCATGAGGTGCTTGTTCATGTGCGCGCTGGCGACTACGTCGGTCGCATCACCGACAACTGCATCGCGCTGCATATTTTTAATGGCGCTGAGTTTGCGTGCGTGCCTAGAACGACTGAAGAGCTCCGGCTGTATGTCGCCACTTTTGGTACGTTCGAAATCTTTCGCAGTGGCCCAATCGCTGGTTGTGGCGTTCGTACGTAGCACGATTACGTCCTCGAGTTTGTCGCGATTGCGGTAGGTTTGCGTAAACTTTTTCCTCTTAAAGCTGTAAGTCGACTGCACCAAGTTGTGATCCTGAATACAAAAATTATATATATTTAATAGAACATTAAAAATGTATACAAAAGACTTACACAAATGAAGTACGTTTCGAGTATGTCAATATCGACCGGTGCCCGCACTTCGATATTGGCGCGTAGTAAGAAATTTTCACCACGATATACCTTCGTTAGCGGTCGCTTGCTAAGCGTATAGAAACGTGCTGAGAACCGAAAGTCGAGCTCACATTTTATATTGATGGTGTCCTCGCGCGTTTTGCGTAGTCGACTCTCGTCGAGGAACTCAATCTGGACTGGTGTTGAGACTGTATGCGGCTGCACATCCACCGGAGGAATGAAATTGCGCACGTTTTCGGGCGAATTTTCCACGCTGCTGGTTGTGCCACTATCGATCTGTGTCATGGCGGTCGTTGTCTTTGGACGTTGTATGTCAATGACGTAGGATGTCTTTTGCTGTAGCACTATTGGTGTCTCAACCAAACTGAAGACATAGTAAAGCACTGAATTCGAACTTTGCATGGATAATTCGCCAGTATCGATTTGTATGTGCGAATGCAACTTCTGGCGACCGGGCGATAGATCTGTGGTAAGAAATACTGGAAAAGAGAGAAAGATAGATTTATTAAAAAGAAACCCATTATTTTTATTTTCAATTGAGGGTTTTATCAAGCATAGTTAGAATGATCATAATAAGGTCAAGCATACGCCGTTTTGTTCGATAATATTTTGTGTGGCCAGTTTGAGAGAATTTCATAACGGAAACTCTCTTGGAAAACCTTCATGTCGCTATTACCATACAATTGAATCGGTCACTTTTCCCCAAGTTGTCCGATGTATTCATTTGTTGTCAGTTCCAAACTATCAGGAAGAATCTGCAAACATAGCTTCTGAAGTTTTTGTCGAGTCATTTTCGATGTGTGTGACCTGGCGTTGGCCGAATTTTCAAAGCTGTTCGCCTCTGGGCGATTGCTTCTTTCAGACAGTACAATTGTTGACGGCGGAACAGTTTGAATTAAGTGTTTGGCCTTAAGAGAACATCTCAAAGATGATAATTCCCTATTTATTCCACGAAACACACAAGTCAATCCTGACTTGTTCGGTATTTATGTCGGCTCATTACTATTCGACTACGACCGATCTAGCTTCTAGCTAACGAGCTTCTTTTTATCTTAAACTCTTGGGCAATCGAAACAGTGCTTACATTGCGGTAGGGCTCGACAATGTTCATTATTTATGAAATTAAAATTTCTCATGATGGACTCCTACAGTATCAGAATCATTCACATTCTCAAGATGCGGATCGCTTACGCAGTACTTTGTGAAGCTATAAAAGTAGAACTTCTGTATGCGATCTTTTAAGTCGGCAAAGCGCCTTGTGTCCAATACAAACTTGCCTCGGCGTTAAATTTCTTTCCCACCAGCTCAGAGGGAAAAATGAAAGTATGAGTTCCCACGTGTTTAAGCCTTGATCTCGTAAATGTTTCCAACTCGTCTTCTTACATACAGCCGCTACTTTACAGCACGGACGCCGATAGGTCAGTGGCCTATTAGAACCCCCAAAATCATTGAAGCTTGCCCTACTGGGAGTAAAGAGTTCACCGCAACTCTTGTGATAACCTGACTTGCTTAGTTTTATCAAATAATTTATTTTAACATTCAATAATTCCAATATTTCATGAAGTAATTCTAAAATAAGACTCCTAAACCAACGCTAAATAAATTTTAATAGCAAATAATTAAATCCTATTGACAATATTGTGCCACAATTCGATTAATCCACGGTTGCACAGCTCTAATGCTCGTATAGACACCCGGATAGTTCGCACGTCCGCAGCCAGTACCCCATGAAACGATGCCATACTGTTGACCGCGAAACATTAATGGACCACCAGAATCGCCTTCACAGGAATCATTTATGCCCGGCAAGGAAGCGCAAAACATTGTTCTACTTAAATCGCCTTCACCATCTTGCCGATACTCGCGATTGCACTTGGTACGTCTGATCACACGCACCACAGCGGCGCGCAAACCCATAGCACTCCTACCATCCTCACGTCGTCTACCCCAACCGTAAACACGTGCTTGCTGTCCCGGTCTCATATAGGAATTACTGAGCTTCACCAATTGCACACGCTGACCTGTTAAGGATTTGTCCAAACGCAAAATGGCTACATCAAAATTATTCGTTTTTATCTTATACTGCCACGGTATGAAAATGGACTGCACAGTGGACCTTTGGTTATAGTTCGTGATTAGAGTTGAACCGGCTAGTATGTGGAGGCGAAAGGCAGACGTGCCGACGACACAGTGGGCAGCAGTAAGCACACAATTTCTGCGCAATAAAGTGCCACCGCATATAAATTCATCATCCAGACGAAGATTCACCATAAACGGTGCGCCACGTAACGCCACGAAATCACCGCCAATGATCTTCTTGGTTATTGTGTTGTTCGTTAATGACGAAACGTCATCGCTGATCGTTATATTTGTGGCAGTAATGTGTGGAAAATGATTGTATAAAACTAGATAAATTAGCAAAATGCCGAAGTTGCATGTTTTATGATTCGACATCGGCCCTACAACTTTCACTCTATGTCTTTCAAAAGTATTTCAATGGCACTTTATTAAAAGAAAACAGTCTGGCTTCCCGTCAACCTTTTATACTTTTTACGCGTCCATGATATTCTATTGTTGTTGCAAAGCACTATTTATTTATTTTTATTGCTTCTGTTACATTAAGAGAGCATATTTACCTAATCTACTTCCACTTCGGCACACAACAACTAACTTAAGCCTTGTAAAGTCGTTGGGAAATATTTATTTTGGAACTTGAATAACAAGGCCTACACAAATTGACCTTGGCAGCAAATATTTATTTAATTGTTAGGCATTATAAAAAACGGAATTGTTGTCTATATTTTACATTAGTTGAGTTGCAGTTGTGAATAAGCTTAGCGGTACTTTAAGCGCACCAAAATGAGACTCTCGTCCACGGTCCTCTTTGTATTGCTCATTCAAAGGACTTTGGCGTATCCGGCAATTAGCGGCGAAATACAACGTGAACGACGCATTGTCGGCGGTGAGCTGGCACGTGTCGAACAAGTGCCACATTTGGTGAATATACGTTTGAATCGCTACTTCCATTGTGGTGGCTCGCTGGTGACGTCACGTTGTGTTTTAACGGCAGCCCATTGCATCGGCCACAATTCGCCGAACGATTTTGTTGTGCGCGGTGGAAATACGCTGTTGTCTGATGTGGGAAATTGGCGTACAATTGAACAGGTTTTCGTACCGCCCGAGTATAATAATCGTACATTCGAGCATGATGTGGCCATTATGCGTCTGAATACTAAACTACAAGGTGTGAATATCAAACCGATAGCAATAGGTGACTTTGCGCTTGCACAAGGCGAATACGTAACCGTTTCCGGTTGGGGTCTCACGCATGAGCATGCTGCCCTACCACCGAATCATATGCACACGGTGCGTCTTCGTGTTTTAGAGCAGGCGCAATGTAAAGCATTCTATGATGATTATCGCAATGTAACCGACACGATGTTCTGTGCATCGGTGCCGGGTGAAAAAGATGCATGTTTGGCAGATTCTGGTGGGCCTGCAGTGGCGCGCGGTCGCCTTGTCGGTGTTGTGTCGTGGGGTAAAGGGCGTGAATGTGGTCGCGCCGATTCGCCGGGTGTTTATGTGAGATTAAATATGGTTAAGAAGTGGATTATGTCTGTACTGTACAAACACTGTTAGACGGCTATGAAAATTTGTCAAGTACACGCATTAAATTTAATTTAGCATAGGTTGGGTTATCGGGAATATACTATATATATATAATAATAAATATAATAATATCTCTATTACTTTTATTTACATATTWACTTTAATACAAATAAAATGAGACTGAAATAATATAGTAGATTGCCGAATTTTTTTATTTTTAGAAAATTAAACAGTGACGAAACGAACGTGCATATCGTCAACTGAGTTGAAGATCACGCTCTTTCATTTAAATTGGGATTTTGAAGACGTCATCTTATATAATTTGTTTGAAACAGCTCCAATCTTTGATGTGAGCGTGTTTTGAGTAAGGGTGCTCCTCTAATAACATTCTTGAATAGATTGCTCTTAAAGCAATATGGATAATATGAGTTCATCTCACTCTGGTCTTCTATTTACTCGGCCATAAGTAAGTGATATGAATTTAATTATTTGACGACACTGGAGAAGATCAACAAAACTGACATATTTTTGGAAGTAAAACTTCGGAGTTTGGAAGCAGAAATGATGCTGAATTCAAGAGTACATTCCATACTTTCGTGTTTTAGCAAGTGGGTCTTCTTCATTATTTTAATATGAAGAAAATCTCACCCGAATTCAGCGTATTTGGGTGGAAGTTTGTGGTGAACATGCTCTATCTGAGCAAACGTGCCAAATGCACGATTTAAAATTGGTGATTTTGGCTTGGCGACGAAGAACGTCCTGGATGGACAAAAAAGGTGGAAGATAAACATCTGGAAGGAATATTCGATGAAGGTTGCTGCCAAACACAAGAAGCGCTCGCAGAATCTTTGGGAGTTTGGGAGTGCCGGATACAGCCAAAAGTAAGAAAAGGAACGGCGGATTGTGAGTATGAAAATGAATCTATTAGGACAACCATAAACGGAAAAACTCATATAAAAGCTAGCCAAAAAGCCAAATCAACGGTAAGCCGAAAATTAATGACAGTAAGGTAATGCTCAGTAGTTGCTTGGATCAGAAGTGCGTGCTATCTTATGAGCGTCTAAAACCAGGCGCAACCATTGATGAGGAATGCTATCGACAACTCAACAAATTGAGACGAGCCAATAATATGCCATCATGGTAATGCTCTGCCTCATGTTGCAAGAAGGGTTAAAAACTATTTGGAAAACTGGGGCTGGGATGTTTTGCCTTATTCAACTTATTGTCCCTTTGGAGTGCCGATACAGAATGCCCTTACTGGATACGGTAACAAAAATTGTTTGATTTCATTCTTAGCCGTCAAAGCGGCGCATTTATTTTGGGTTGGAACCCATAAATTGCCATACAGATGGGAAAATGTTATATATTCAGTTGAGCACTACTTTGCATAAAACTATTGTAGATGTTTTCCCTTAATAAACATTCAAAACGCGACAGGAATATACTTATAAACTCACTACACGTTTGTTTTGTTGTGATGAATAGAAGCAAAATATATCAAGAGACGACTAAAAGTAGTCCAATTACAATCTGGCAATTGTACATATGTATATACTCAAAATGTTTTGTCATACGAGCGATGTTTGTGCTGATTATAGTAACTTAGAATATTCAATCGTGAACATTTTCTTGCGATTGTTTTTAACAACTTTCGACATGGATTATCTCAGTAATATTGCATCGATTAACTTAATTCAATTTTGTTCGAAGCTCCACCAAGGACCAGCGTTTATCGATGGTATGATGAATTCAATTGAGGTCATAAATCAATTCAAGACGAATTTCTTGAAAAAAATCAGAATAAATTATTTTTACGGAAACTATTGATGCTATGCGCAATGTGATATAACCATTTGCTTGTCTGTTGTTTTTCAAGAAATCAGGAAAAGAAACCACCGAACATGTATCTCTCTTCACCACGACAATACGAGCTCTCATACATCGCCTGAATCAATTGCATTTTTGAGCACTCAAAACATCGATTTGATGAGTCATCTTGAGAGACGGTTGATACGTTCAGAACGCATGTTTTGGAAATACCTCAGAGTGGTAAAAGTGCTTCGACAATTGGTTCAAAGGCATGCAAAAACATAATATTTTGAAAAACATTTGAGCAATTTTCGATGAATCGATGTTTTTTCTCTAGTACCGGAATTTAACAGGCAAGGTATTGCCTTGAAAAGAAAGTTTACTTCTACTTCTCTACTTGCAAAGCATCGAAAAATCTTTTTTGACAGCGTTTCATGGGCCTTTAGCAATTATTTCTTTTGCAAGATTTGACAGCCTGCCTTAAGTATCCTTTCAAAGTAGAAAAGCAAAACTTGCAAAGATAGCTTACATTTCACCAGTATCTTAAGTGCATAATTATGTTAAATTATAGAAAACCCATCACATGAAACCCGTTAGTCTTACTGAGGTCTATTAGATCTTGCTAAGTCACAACGACTCACCTACCCCTAGCATATTGATATATTCCAATATACTGTTGTCGGTGCTATTGTGTCATACCAATTTGGAAACATGGATTCGAGAGCTTTTATCCTACGCCTACAGACTCTCTAAGCAGTCAACTAGCAGATGTGTTGGTGTTTCAGGCTCCATGTCGCAGAACCGACAATTCGCATAAGAAGCTAGGTCCATGCTATATAAGCGCTTTTTGAATTTACAATGGCCAGTGTAAAAGGTCTGAGTTTATCTATTAGAAGGCTAATTACGTATTTCTTTATAACCACCCAATAGCAACTTGGCGTGGCGCAAGTCTTACAGTTGTTGTCAATATCTCTTCCTACCCACTCCTTCATTCTTGCGGAACAGCTTTTTTATGGTATGGGGACCAATCGTAATGGAAAATTCGGGTCCTACCATGTTGGTGGATGCTGTGAAGCGGACGGGCTCATCAGCCAGTTCATTCCCGGCTATACCATTGTGACCGCGCACCCAGATAAGGTGCACTTGGTTATGATCTGAAAGCATATTCAGTCGTTCTATAAACTCCTGCACCAATAACGATTTGATCTCGTAGGCAGAGATCGCTTTAGGTGCCGCCTGACTGACGCTGAGTATAACTATTCGCCAGTTGCAATAGTTGCATTGGAGGTTTATCTCTGTGCACCGACTTATATAGCAAAGGCTTCTGCTTGGAATATGCTCAAAATCCATAAGTATGGAGAGTTCGGTGCATGGTCCTGCGACTTCTGCGCAAATTCCCTCCAACGTGTTCGAGCCGTTCGTGTACCACTTGATTGTATTATCCCTAAGCAGTAGCTCGAGAGAGCAATCGTTCGATTCAGCCTTACTGCTGAGGGTAACCTTGAACTACCTAGTGAATTTTACACGTGTGGTAAGGCCGTCCCTTCGGAGAGAGCCAGTGGTATTTGCCACTTAAGTCCTTCTTGCTTTGGGAAGCGAGTACCTTACCTATATCCTATAAGAATAAGAACATTCATATCGGAAAACTTGTTACATAAAGGAATTATATAGTTAAAAATATATACATTGACAAATATCGAACTATTCCATAGTGCAAATGACGTACTTGTTAATTGATGTTTAATTGCTCGTTAGTTTCATAACTTTCTCTAATTTTTCTTTAACATAATAAAACTAATTGCGCACGAGGGAAACGTGATCCGAAATAATGAGCAATTTTTACATACGTCATACTAGAGAAGGTAATACGAGCAAGACTTTTTAATCCCGTAGTTTAAGCTTAGGAGTGAGTAGGTTATATATGGTAGAACAAATTTCAACTTCCATTAAACACAGGTTCGCTTAAACATGATGAGAATTCCAGGTATAGATGAATGCTCGAACAAACGGGACAACGGCTCGAACAATTTTTAACGACTTCTACACTGTTATCAACGATATTGCTCGGGACTTTCAGTGCTATGAACCAATGAGTTTGAAGTCACTAACCAATACTTAAAACATTTATGAGATAATTAAAAGCACATATAATGTTGAATGTTAAAACTTGTCAAAATAAATCTAAATAACTTTCTTTCGTGCGGAAAAACGAGTTTAGGTTTGACTTTAATAAATACATAATACTCGGCTGCGAATGTACTCAGTTTCAAAAGACTACGCTATGGATTTCAAACTAAAGTTAATTTTCCAACTGGTGATATATCTATCATGGCACCAATTGCCTTGCACAGGTATTGGCGAGAGAATTGTGGGTGGCACCTCGGTCACAGAGAAGAAATACACCTATTTTGTGCGTTTGTATTACCAAGATGTATTCTTGTGTGGTGGATCGTTGGTGCGGAATAATGCGGTGGTCACAGCAGCTCACTGTGTCAGCGACGCTAACGTTAACGAATTGCGAGTACACGCGGACACCATTAGTTTAAGGGATGAAGGAATTGTGAGAAAAGTTAAACATGTGGTGATCTCGAATTTATACAATGAACGCACCTCGAACTACGATGTTGCAGTGTTAATACTCGTCTCTGCCGTACCAAATACTAGTTTCACAGCAATTCAATTGCAAAAGACTGCAGTGACTGCTGGTACGAAATGTGTGGTTATTGGTCATGGGAGCACAAAGGAAAGTGAATATAATCCGGTACAACTACAAGAAGTTCGGATACCGGTGTTGAGTCGTACCGCTTGCCAACGTAGATACGCAGGTGTTGCACGCATTACGCGGTATATGCTGTGTGCATGGGAGTTGGGAAAAGATTCATGTGCAGGTGATTCCGGTGGACCAATGGTGTGTAAGGGACAGCTAGCTGGTATTGTATCCTGGGGTTTTGAATGTGCAGATTCCAGATTTCCAGGCGTTTATACCGATATCAGCAGGGTTTATACTTTTATTGAAAGAACGCTTGAGCGGTTTAAGTGAATTTTAGTAGTTTTTTAAGTATCGAATTATCGAGTATTTGAAGTGAATCACCAATAACGATGAAGTAAATCTATGAAAAATGCACACATCATAACACAAATGTAAAATAAAAGAAAACAGACATACCACTTTGTAATARTAATAAATTTTATCTGACAGGTTTGTCGTAATAATTTGTCGAAATTATTTTAACTGCAAAAGTGATAATTTTTTTCCAAAACATGCGTTCTGAAGGCATCAACCGCCGTTTCAGGTGTCAGGAAACGTTAACTTATTTTATATGGTTTATGATTCATCAAGTTGATGTTTTGAGTACACAAAATTGCAGTTATTTCAGTCGATGTGTGAGAGTTAGGCATTCCTTGGTGAAGAGTGAACCGTCTGCGGCGCTTGGTTTTCTTGATTTTTTGAAAGACAACTGTCAAACTGATGGTCGTGTATCACTCAGAATTTATCTGAGGCGTTCTAGTGGCAAGGTTGAGGTATAACCAGTTGCACCAAAAAACAGGCACGCATTTGTTTGGAAGTCTTCGTGCGCGAACCATTTTTGTTCGAATCGGCTGATCTTGAAACAACGATGTTAACTGATCTTTACTTTAAAGCGCAAACGCGTAAATCTACGACTCATCATCTATATATAGTATACATATGAATGATGTGGTAAATTGCTGCCTTAGCTAGTACGTAAATAAGTGCCGAAAATTTTTATCTCGTCAACTCATATGCCGCAAAGAAAACCTTAACCGATCGCATTTTGGTGGAAATTTATAGCAAGCACGCTTTAGCTAAGCGGCGTGACGTTACAAAAGTGGTTTGCATGATTAACAAGTGGTGATTTTAGCTCGGAAAACGGAAGTTTGAAAATGAGTAACTTTAAGTAGTACGCGCTGAAAACTGCTGCCAAACAAAATAAGAGCACGCAGAATCTTTGAGTGACACATACCACTTGAAATGAAGCTAAGAGTTGTTACGAAAATAAATCGTTTTTGAATCGAATTATAGCTGGTAATGAAACATGGACCCATTACGACAACCCTGAAAACTGAATATCCCTGACGCCCAGTTAATGAGCTGTATTTGGTGGTATCGGAAGGGCGCGCTGTATTATGAGCTTCCAAAACCGGGTGAAGCCCTTACTGAAAAACGCTTTCGACAATAATTCATCAAATCGCAGCGAGTGATTGCCGAAAATCGCCCGGAATTGACAATTAGTCACGAGACCATCACTTTCCATCATGAACACCGTCCGCTTTATGTTGCAAGATGGGTTGAAAACTATTTGGAAGACAGTAGCTGGGAAGTTTTGCCTCACCCAATCTTATAGCTCAGATCGTTTAAATTCATATACATATTTTTAAACAATCTTCGTTGACTTATTTGTAAATGTTTTCTTGTTTGTTGTTGTTCAAACACTACATTTATATTCCATATACTATACATATATTCAAAGTTATGAAATTTTGCGTATTGTTCCAGCAGCCATTGTACTTTGAAATAATATGCAATGTTTACAAATTATTTAATGAGTTTTTTAATTGCTTTGATCAATCAAATGCAAAAATCCCATATGCGTACATATATATGTGCATATATACTTACATTTATGTATATATGCAAATTTTTTTAATTCAGCAAATAATAGTTATTGTACTTGCATATATACTTGATACAGATTCATATTCGAATTGCAAAAAAAAGCATAAAGGGTGAGACAAGTTGTTTTAAAGAGCATTTCGGGAGAGAAATTTACTATTGCGCAGAATTTTTTAAGGGTGCTAAAGAAAATAGACCATTGCTGGGTCCAGGGTAACGAGCCTGGGTTGAGAAACATTGTTTTTTTGTTCAAATTTTTATTTTGCTTTTTTTAGGCATTTATCAGCCAGGCTTTTGTCAAAGTAAGCGCATATGTTTGACATTTCTGTTTAGAACGTTTTGGCGAAGCGAAGAAATTCCATACCTCTATACCCGTCATAATAACAAAAATATTTTATCTAATTAGAACGGATTCCAAGAGAACTAGTTTGTAATTTCTTTTTTCTTTTCTATTATGGTAGTAAAATTTGTCTTTTAGGGAAATGGGTTCCAAAATGGAAGTATTTCTAACATTCATAAAATCTTAGCGTATTCGTTGGTCAATAGGAGTTATTTCCTGTGAGTCGGGCTTGTGATTGGCCTTTATTCTTGTGTTTACTCAAAAGTTTACCCTTTTTACGAGCATGAAACTATTTTTGAGAACAACTTGTCTACAACTTTTACCATCATTATTCTCTTGTCAATTTAAAAATATATCAAACTTCTTTAACTTGTCTCAAGTAATGCGTAAGTAGTCTGGCGGTAGGGGAAAATTGCATGATAGAAGGGGGAATGTTTTAGTTGGTAGGCCACTTAGTGGTATGACGACATCTTAACTTTATGTTATGGTAAAAAAAAAAGCTTCTTGAATATTACTGCTTCTATTGCAAGTTTTGTTAGGAAACTGAAAGCGACTCTCACTATTCAAAGTAGTAATTTTGTAGGCGAGGTTCGATTATGGCTTGAAGTAATGTATAGAAAGCTTCACGTCGGGAACGCTAACGTTAGTTATGACTGAGAGCACATTTGGGAGTGTAAAAAGATAAATAAATGATAGGGACTTTAACATCTGATATATAGATATTTGTATATTATATGTAGTTCTGATAACTGATATGCTTATGGGTATCGAAATTATTCAATATAAGCTTTTATAAAGTTCGCACAAAATAAAGAGTCACGAACTGAAAAACTGAGCTAGCGAAAAGCCGATTTCGATAAACTCCACAGGTGTATATAGATGTGTATATCTATAAAAACACTAGGCGCACACCGGAACATACTCAGTTAGGACAGTGACATGCTATGTGTCAATTCAGTCGACAATTAGTTTTGCAATTAATATTATATTTTGCATTTGGCCATATTTATGGGCAACAAGTGTCCGAGCGTATTGTTGGCGGGAGTGCGGTGACACAAAAAAAATATCCATATTATGTGCGTCTGCACTATCGGGGAGAGTTCAAGTGCGGCGGTTCGTTGGTGCGAAACAATGCTATACTCACGGCAGCGCACTGTGTCAAGGGCGGTAGTGTGAAGGCGCTGCGCGTACACGCGGACACCATTAATTTGGGCGACACTGGAGTGGTGAGAACGATCAAGAACGCGCTGGTTTCAAAAACATACAATGCGGCGACACTAAATTATGATGTAGCGGTGTTGATACTCTCCTCTGCCATACCGAGTGCATCGGTGATAACATTGCATAAGAGCGCGGTGGCTGCCGGTACGAGTTGTTTGGTTATTGGTCATGGTTACACCAAAGAAAACGGCGTCGTCTCACGACAATTGCAAGAGATCCAAGTGCCTGTCGTGAGTCGGGCAGTTTGTCAGCGCAAATATCGCGGTACCGGCGCTATTACACAATATATGATGTGCGCTTCGGAACCGGGCAGAAAGGATTCGTGTTCGGGTGATTCTGGCGGTCCAATGATATGCAACGGTAAACAGGCTGGCATCGTTTCGTGGGGTATGGGTTGTGGGCGTGTCAAATATCCGGGCGTTTACACAGACATAAGCAAGGTTTATAGTTTCATTGAAAAGGCACTTAAAAAGTATCCGTAACCAGGAGGTGGAACGGAATTGTATGTGATTGCAATAAGTGCTGTTATCTGTGCGTGACTTAATACTATTAAGATTAAAGATATTGTAATTATTTAAATATAGTTATTTATTGAAATTATAAAATATTTATAAGTATATAATCTAAAATTTTGTATATATTGTACATACATATGAATGTATTACAAATGGTTTCGTATGCCGGAAACTAAATTAAGCACAAATCAGGTAAGCCTTGGCTTTTAACAAAGGAAATGTGGTTCTTCGAAACTGTCGCCTTTTTGGAGCCACTGTGAATTTACGTTCTGGCAAACAAGAAACTGATTATGAAGATATCAATTTATTGGGTAGAGTTTAGCCGAGATATTAGCCAATATATGATCATTATTTATTAAGCAAAATGAGGTTTACTATATACGGCACTTCAAAGCTTCAGAAAAAAATAGGTTATTTAAACCATTAATGAAGAACACTATTGTCAACAATTCTTCAAATCGAAGCGAGTGATTGCCGAAAAACGTCCGTAATTTGCGACTAGGCACGAGTTGTGACCCCTATCCGCTTAATGTTTTAAAATCGGTTGTAAACTAGTTTGAAAACAACAGCGGGGATGTTTTGCCTCAATCGCCATATAGTCCAGACCTTGCCCCTTCTAACTATTTGTGTGGTACGCCCTCTCTGGTATACGGTTCACATCAGAACAGGGTATCAAGGGCTACAATAGCGAAGACAAAGTGCTCATTTCGTTTGCGAGTCACGATTATGACAAAAAGTATTGCATGAAATGCTTTCTTTTCGGGAGCGCAGGAGGTTAATTGCCCACAAGTTCATTTTGTAAAAAAATCTTCTATAATTTTGCTCTAACGACAGTTGATACTGAGATCACATTTGAGTGTGTAAAAACTAAATAAATGTATGTGTGCCATGTGTGTTAAATAAATACATATCTATGTATACAGCTGCGGTCAAATTCTCAGTAGTGTGCAACCGTTAAAACGGAACTGTTAAAAAGTATGCGGAATCGCCTTTATAAAAAAAAAATATATTTCATTCTATAAAAGCCTGAACAGTAAGTAAGATAATCACAAAAAAAGCTCATTGTTTAACTCATTTCAATGAATTATAAATATATCAATAAAATTTATGACGAATTTTGGCGGTCAAAAACTTGATAGTGTAACAAATTAAACCCGAAAGTAAAATATTATTTTTTTTTATTACTTTTTCAAGTTGGATGTTGTTTTTTTTTAACGAAATTACTTAGAATTTAGCTGCCTAATCTGTATTTCTAGTATTGCAGACCAGCGTCGTGGCTTTGAGTCAACAAGTTTTTGGCATCTTTGGTTGTATGGTTGATGTCGGCTTACATCTGGCTATTGCCACCTTGACATCAGTCCACAACAACAGGGTTGATATCTGGGAACTTTAGCGGCCATACCATACCAGGAGGATGGAGTCATGTGTAGAAGTTCACGCAAGTGATCTGATCGCTATTCACTTGGGAATGGCCAGAAACGATTCTTTTACATATGACTCAAGCAGCTCACGACTTCCGGTCCTTGACCAAGTATCCTCTGGGTAGCCTAAGAACATCCGTTTGAAGGTGAGCTAAAGTCAGAAGGCGAAACATTCCCTGCATAGGGTTGTRCGCTGGGTTTGGGACCCGCCACGTAAAAAAAACACCCCAATGACAACGCAACAACAGCCTCGGATGAGAGACCCCACTTTTGTTGACGACTATGGCAAACGAAATAAGGACTACGAATTGARGGCATGCACCTGGAATGTCCGGTCCCTTAATTGGGAAGGTGCCGCTGCCCAG
The DNA here is from genome assembly GCF_001853355.1 of Bactrocera latifrons. Taxonomy (NCBI): domain Eukaryota; kingdom Metazoa; phylum Arthropoda; class Insecta; order Diptera; family Tephritidae; genus Bactrocera; species Bactrocera latifrons. Next base: position 808,766 of record NW_017534841.1, read on the forward strand.
CTGGTTGATGTCCTCGTAAAAATAAAGGCTGACATCACCG
>NW_017534841.1:809230-839578 GCF_001853355.1 Bactrocera latifrons
GTGACTTATAGAGTTTGGTTTTTGTTTGTCGAGAGAGGACTTTGCTTCTCAATTGCCTACTCAGTCCGAAGTAGCACCTGTTGGCAAGAGTTATCCTGCATTGGATTTCTGGGCTAACATTGTTGGTGGTGTTTACGCTGGTTCCAAGATAGACGAAATTATCTACAACTTCAAAGCTATGACTGTCAAGAGTGACGTGAGTGCCAAGTCGCGAGTGCGACGACTGTTTGTTTGATGACAGGAGATATTTTGTCTTGCCCTCGTTCACTGCCAGACCCATTTGTGTTGCTTCCTTGTCCAGTCTGGAGAAAGCAGAACTAACGGCGCTGGTGTTGAGCCCGATGACATCAATATCATAAATTTCACTTTCGAGATGGTAGAGGTTAAAAGTAAAATTGTTCATTTCAATCAGGCATTGACAACATTTAAGTTACAGATGAGATTGCAGCCACTGAAGACGAAAACTATGAATGGCACAAACTTGATAACGAATACATTCAATGGGATAAGGAACTTGGCTGCTTTGTAAGCATGTCCGAGGATGATATTGTTGCGGACGTATTGGCTGTCAATTAAAATTCATTTGAAAATGAGGAAGTGTTCACGAAATCTGATACTTGCATTAAACACCGCTCAACGAAAGAGATTTTGCAAAATTTAGACCGCTACATGTCTATTTTTTTGCATTACAATATAGATCCCTTAGAGCCCTTTGAAGACATTGAAAATTTAATCCAAGAAAGTTGAGAAAAACAAAAGTGCCAGAAAAAAAGTAACTTCTGACAATTTTCAAATGAAATGAATTGAATGAATTCCCGACTGCCAAAGTAATAGGAATAGTGCCATAAAAAGTATGATTACATATATTAAAAGAATGTCTGGCATTACTAAGAATTTCACCGAAACTTTATTTATAATTCTGATGACTGATGGGTACCGAAATTTTTTCATATAAGTCATGTATGAACTGAAAAACTGAGCGAGAACCCAGCGATGCACTCAAAAATCCGAACGTCGATTTCGATAAACCCTACGGATGTATAAGGTGTGTATGTATAAAAGCACTACGCGCCCTCGGGAACGCATTCAGTTGTGCCAGTGACTTACTATGCGCACTGTGTGGAGGACCTCAGTGTGAAGGCGCTGCGCGTACACGCGGACACCATTAATTTGGGCGACACTGGAGTGGTGAGAACGATCAAGAACGCGCTGGTTTCAAAAACATACAATGCGGCGACACTAAATTATGATGTAGCGGTGTTGATACTCTCCTCTGCCATACCGAGTGCATCGGTGATAACATTGCATAAGAGCGCGGTGGCTGTCGGTACGAGTTGCTTGGTTATTGGTCATGGTTACACCAAAGAAAACGGCGTCGTCTCACGACAATTGCAAGAGATCCAAGTGCCTGTCGTGAGGCTTAAAATATATGCGTAAGCAGGAAGTGGAGCAGAATTGTATGTTTTTGCCATAAGTACTGTTATTGTTGACAATACTGTTATTGCTTGACAATAATCGATATACTTATTATACATACAGTGGTAGACAAGACAGGGGGTGTACCCTTTGTCAACTCTGGAGACGTTATGCTGTTCCAAGCTTCTAATATGCGCTCTTTGAGTATAGCAGAGCTAGAAATCTGGTGCTTTCTAATTTTACGCTCCAAAATTTCCCAGACATGTTAGTAATATTCAAATCTGGACTTTGAGGTGGAGTGATTAATTGCCTTGGAGCGTAATAAAGCAACCAGTCCTTAACAATTTGCGCCGTATGCTTCGGATCGTTATCTTGTTGAAAGATCCAACCGGAACCGAGCCCCAAATTTGAAACCGAAGGTCCGAAGGTTTCAAATTATGTTCCAACAGACACTTACACTTAAAACGATCCATTTTACCTTCAATAAAGGCTAACTTTCCAACTCCAGAGGTCGCAACGGCTCCCCATACCATTACGCTGCCGCCACCGTGTTTCACAGTTGACACTAAGTTCTTCGGTTCTAGCGCAGCGTTATTTTTTCTCTAAACTCTAGCTCTTCCATCGCTACCAAAAATGTTGAATTTAGATTCATCCGTAAATAAAATTTTTTCCCAAAAATCCATCCGCTTGTCTTTGTGTTTTTTGGCGAATTCTAAACGAAGTTTCCGGTTTTTTCAGAAATAAATGGTTTCTTCCGTAGTGTTCTACTGTGGAACCCATTTTCGTTTAGAGTTCTTTGTATTGTTCTTAGATGGATACTCTTTTGTGACGTACTTGCTATGTGTTCGGCTAATTTTGGAGCTTTTACTTTTGGATTTTTTCCTACTTCTTTGAGGATCAGACTGACGTCTCTACGAGATAGTTTTCTTGGGCGGCCACTGCGTGGTTTATTTTCGGTGGAACCACTATTTTCGAAGTTTTTTACGATTGTTTGTACTGTCGCTCGACTGAAGTTTAAAATTTTAGAAATTTCACCGTATGATTTTTTTTCCTTTGCTTTATCACCAAATTTCTTACATCAATTGATATTTCTTTTCGCGGAGCCATTATACCTATTCAAGTGTTCAAACCACAACTGAATTCAATAAATACTAAACAGTAAACATAATGAAATGAAAGAAAAAGGTAACGGTACGTTATCATAACAATCACAAAGTATGAGCATCGTACTGTATGTAGACTTTTGTCAACGTAATTTTTGGGTTTTTCTTCCATAAATTTGTTGCTTTATTTTAAATAATGATTTTTTTTAGTTTATTGTTATTAGATTAAATATTAGAATAAACCTGTACCAATAAATTTTTTTTAAAAACATTTTGTATTCTTATATCAATAAAAATAGAAGGTGTATGTAGACTTTTGTCCGCCATTGTATGTATGCATTATAAAACGTTTAGTATGCTGGAAATAAAGCACTTATCAGCTAAGGCTTGACTTCTAACAAAGGAAATGGAGTTCTTCGAAACTACCGACTTTTTGGAGCCATTGTTAATTGGTGTTTAAAATTACGATATCACAGTCGTAGGACTGTTCCATGACATGTCATTGTTCAGAAAGTACGCCGTAGTGCGCCTTGTGATGGAGCAAAGGGGTTGAGCAGTTATGACTAAATCTTTTGAGTCGGCTTCAGGTAGCGTGTCAAATAAAAAAGTTTATAACGGGTGATCCAAGTAGTTATTTTTATCAATAACAGATTACGCGTGTGTAGTGTCAAGCTGTCACGTTACTTTTTGTTCAGTATTGCTTTGCATTTCATCATGGAAATACTTACGCTTGAACAAAGTTTAAAAATCGTTCAACTTTATTTCGAAAATTCACGTTCTGTAAAGAATGTTTTTCCCACGCTTTGCTCAAATTATGATCATTATAATCAGCTTACTGATATTCGAAACACCATCACTTATATTTGTTGAGACCCAGCATTCATTATACGATAATATTCGACCGAAAAGACCACGTTCAGCACGCACTGATGTAAATATAACAGTCGCAGCTGAGAGTGTGTATGAAGGCGGTGGAGGATCGATTCGGCGTCGTTCGCAACTATTCGGACTGACGTTTAGAACGACTTGTCGCATTTTACGTCGTGAAAGTCGTTGATAGCTTATAAACTACAGCTTTAACAGTTTTTGCAAGGTGAACGACCTTCCTAAGTGTAATCGCTTCACTGTATGTGCTCTTGAAAAGTTCCAAGATGATCCGACGTTTTTGAGCAGAATTTTGCGTAGTTGTCGCATTTGGGAAACGGTTTGTTTTGGTTTTTAGCTTAAAACATTCTTTCTGTTAATTTACCTAATTTAATATTAGTTTTAGTATAGATTATTTGAACAGTTGCTTCCTATGTACTTCCAGCAGGCGATTATTTCCGCACCTAACGCAATTTAAGGAAACTTGGGCTGCTAGTCAATCAGAGTCAACGCAAAGCACTACAATGTTGCGCACGCATTCGAAATTAGTAGTTTCTGCTTTCATGTTTATGTGGTTATGCCACAGAACAACATTAGCAGCTGGTGTAACTCTTCGGCTTGTTGGTGGTCAAACTACGACCATTGCAAGCGCACCATATATGGTGCAAATCCGTTACAATGGTAACTTTCATTGTGGTGGCACTTTGATATCGACAACTCACGTCCTGACAGCTGCACATTGTATCAAAGGCAGGAGACTCGCTGGCTTCGTCATACATGCAAATACCACTAGTTTATCACAGGCGGGTATAACAAGCCGCGTCTCAAGAGCGTTCGTACCGCGTATATTCACGACAGCAAATAAAAGAATGGATGTGGCTGTATTGAGGTTAGCCGCAGCTATCAATGGCACCTTTGCACAACCCATTGGCCTGTGCAATACTCGATTGACTGCTGGACGTAGACTGCAAATCTTTGGCTGGGGTACATCTTCGGAAAATAGTAATAGTGCATCGAATGTTTTGCGTAGAATAACTGTACCGGTTATACGAAAAGCGAGATGCAGAAGACAATATAGGAGACTTCAAACTCTGACAAGGACCATGTTTTGTGCTGGTGTTCCTGGGACCAGAGACTCATGCTCGGGTGACTCTGGTGGCCCGGCGATATTCAATGGACGTGTGTGCGGCATTGTCTCGTTTGGTAACGGCTGTGGACGTCGAAACTATCCCGGTATCTATACGAGTGTGCCGATGGTGCGGAGATTTATCAACCGTGCATTGGCACAATAATGCCAATATCTATTTTAAATTGTTTTGTTTACCGCAATAAATATTTAACCGAATTCTTAGTTGGAAAAAGTTGATGAGCGTATGTTTTACTTGTTGTTTATAATGTCTGCTTTGTTGAGGAATTACAGCTGCAGTTTTGTTTAAGCATGAAGTTCAGGGGCAAGTATAGTATGAAGTACAACGTGTGCACTGCTCGATGACCAAAAAAGCATTATATTAATTCCTGGTTTAATAAGTGTATAAACAAGGGAAATTGCTGCATTTGGGATGATGAGCAACCTGAAGAGATTTAAGAGCTGCCATTTCATCAAAAAAAAAAAATAAATAAATAAAATAAAATAAATAAAATAAAAAAATTAATAAAAATAAAAAACGTTTTGGAGTGGTTTGGGAGCCGGTGGAATCAAAGGTCCATATTTCTTCAAAAATAATGTCCGTGAGAACGTTACCATCAACCTCGTGATCTCGCCGATACTTGGTTTCAACAAGACGGCGCCACGTGCTACATAGATTTATTATTGGGCCGGTTGATTGGCCACCAAGATCATGTGATATCACACTCTTGGACTTTTTCATGAGGGAATATGTAAAGTCTAAAGTCTATGCGGACAATCTCGCTTCGATTCAGGCCTTGCAGGTTTTTGAAATTACCTTTTTCGTTCTCGGATATATCGTTTTCTACCACTTTTAACAAGAGTTCGTACAGATCCATCATCTTCAATACTTTAGAGTAGTGGTCAGCAAACTGAGATATTCAAATAATTTATATTTAACATTTTAATTCTGATTTTACTATTGATAAATAAATTATAAATACAAAATTTTTGAAAAAATTTTAATTTCAATTTCCGGAGTTAATTTAAAAATATCGGAACCTTATTTATTTAAATTTTCGAATGTGTAGCAGTTAATGCACTACACGGCCGCTGAACGAACGAGATAATTTATAAAGAGAAACCCCCTTTTAGTTGTAGTAATATAAATATACAGCAATAGACAATTTAAATTGGTATAATTTTATAAACTCGCTAAGTAAATATATTTAATATGGTTGGATTGCTCAACACGTGTCTCTAATAGCATTACAATACAAAGGATCGGAAAACTTCCATTCATAAAAATCACGAAATAATACTTTGCTGTTATTATATGCATATTCAATAGTACTTGCTTTTAAAGTGACATTTACAGGCTATTTACTAGCAGCCAACGACCGAATACAAATTTCTACACGGATTTGAAAAATGTATTTCGCGCTGCATAGACGTTTTCCGCATATTGAAGGATTTATTCTGGTATTTTTGCAAATTATTTCAAACAGTGCAGCGCACACATTCTCCACACTATTGGATGGGAAAATAGTTGGTGGCCAGCCGACTACTATCGGCGAGGTGCCATATTTGCTGAATTTGCGGCGTAGTGGTCAATTCATTTGCGGCAGTTCACTGGTAACGCAACGCTGTGTACTCACCGCGGCGCACTGTGTGAAAAATGTGCCAGCGGCGGATTTAACGGTGCACGCAGGCGCCAGCCGACTATCCGAAATTGGTGTTATGCGTCAGGTGGAGCAGCACTTTGTATCGCCATTCTATTCAACCTCAACACTAGATATGGATGTGGCTATATTGAAATTGAACGAGCCGTTGAGTGGACCAAACATTTCCACAATTAGTTTGTGTAATAAACAGCCTGCCAGTGAGGAGTTTGTGAAAATAAGTGGTTGGGGTATAACCAGTGAATATAACAATCAACCACCGGATCAAGTGCGTACGACATTTGTACGTGTTGTTGCCAAGAGTGATTGTATGCAGGCATATTTGGGTAAGGCTTTGTTAACCAGTACGATGTTCTGTGCCACCATACCGGGTGCACGGGACTCATGCTCTGGTGATTCTGGTGGACCGGTCGTGTATGATGGACGAGTATGTGGTATTGTCTCTTGGGGTTTCGGTTGTGCACGCAAAGAGTATCCTGGTGTTTATACCAATGTGGCTAGTCGACGTGTAAATGCTTTTGTGAAACAACTGTTAATGTTACACTGCCAATAAATTGAAGTTTCGAAATATAATATTCGTACGAACATATTTATGTATCTACGTGTTTCACCGAATAAAATTTATTTGCAATATTACCAAACATTTGTGATTTTGTCGACATTCTTTTCTTAAATTTCGGCGAACCAAAGCGTATTTCCGTTAACTATCATTTCAATACATGTTCAAAATTTATGTGATTTTCAATCTGTCACAGCTGTTGCAATACATTCAATTTTAGCTACTTACATATAGATGTCGCGGCTGTTATTATACTTTGTTCCTACGGAGCGTTTGTTACCGGTTGCAACTCACATATTCATTTGCAATGCCAATATTTCAGGCAAAATTTCTTCTTTTAAATATATTTTGTACTATTAATTATGGTTTTAGCCATTACTTTTAGACTTTTATTATTCGTATGCCTTCGTTAGCCATCGGTAATTGAGTAAATTACGCATAGAAAAGATTTGCTAAACACTGATTACCGATTATTTTGACTGATATTTAAATGAAAATATATCACAAAATTGTAGATTAAAGAAAATACTAAATTTAAAAACACATTTGTGTGATATAATCAAAATGTTCAACAATTTAACACTCACAGCTCCGAAACATAATCGGAACTGTTCAAAAGGCGGCGGAAGTTTTACATAACAGAGGGTTACCTTTGCGGTGTAAAGTTGTTCATACAAGATAATAGTAATAATAAGCTCTATAATTATAGTCTAATATTTTTAACGGAATACATTTTTAATTACAAGATTGTATATATTCTAGACACACACACTTTTATTTAAAAAATATTATAAATATATAAAATTTGTATAAAAATGCACATATGTAAATATATTTATATTTTCGATTTGCTTTGATGGTTTGTTTTGGTCTTTTATTTGAATTTAGCGATTTTTTTAGCATTAACACGCAATTTGAAAAATGGTTTTCACATTAATGAATCATTTAACAAATATTTTAAATATTAATTTTAAATTATAAAAAAAACAATTCTGCTTCAAGACTATTAAAATTTATTTCAAAGGAAATGCAACTCTAATTACAGTTAGCTATGGCTACCTTGCATTGGCTGCAGTTAGTTTCCGTTGGCGCGAGTGAAAACGTTTAGACTATTTTTTGACAATTAAAATAAAATTTTGTTAATTTCTGTTAAATGTTATTTTAAGTGCGGTTTATATCTAAATGTATTGATAATATTGAGTGATTTGCATTGAAAGCAAATATATTATATAATTAATCCAGGGGTTATTTGTGTGTGTCTATGAAAGCAAAATTGCTGAGTGGTGATCGGTGAAACAAGTGAGCAAAAGAAAAGAGGTGTGGGTGTTTGTGAAAAAAAATATAAAAATTTTGTTATAATCATTAACTTAGGATAAGCAAACAATGTGAAAATAATTACAGGTGAGTGCATTTAATTTAATAAGTAACTAAATTAAGATTCGAAACTGCAGATCGCTTGCTCAGTGCTAAGTGCATATGTGCACAAAACAATCAGAAGTAATGAAAGCTTGAGGACTTAACATAGTTCTAGCAGATGGCGATCTTGAGAGCTAGCGATTTGGTTATTCACAGTTTGGACAAATATGGGATAAATATGAGACCAATTAGAAGACAAACAACTGCATATAAAACCAAAGTCCCTATTTTTATATTCTGTTTTCTATTTTGCAACATAATCAAATTCTTTCTTTTATGTGAGGAAAACGGATATGTAACATCATACCTAGCTAGGTTACTGTAGAAGCCTTTGAAAATGGTACAAAGTGGAACATAAAAAAATCCTACTAGGTTGGAATTCATTTGAAAAATATAAAATAATAAAAATGAAAGGAAACATAATTTATCGGCGATCTGAGGCCGGCAGAGTTCTGCCGCTACAACCACCAACAACCTCAGGGCTATTGTATTTCATTTTCCAAATTTCATTTTTACTTAAATTGTCATCGAGGTAGTATATGAAGCGATTTTTACACGAGGTCAGCTGTTTCAAAAAGTTGTTGCTAATATTTTTTTCTTTATTTGGACATGCGTAGGTAAATCAATAGTTTTTTTTTCATTGTTTGAGCAAGCGTGAGTAATTAAATATTTGAGGTACAGACTTGTACAATATTTCAATATTAAAAAGTGTTAAAGTCTAATTTTTAACAAGCAAATATGTAACTTAATAATTTAGTACATAAAGAATATTTCATTTAACTTTTATTGTTTTCAACGTTTACTTAAAGAGTGGTGAATGAAAAAGAACTATGACATCGTTTGAAAAATATAAAAATATCTTATTTGAATTGTTTTTACAACGTTCTAAGGAATTATTTAATTGGAGTAAATATTAGATATTGTCTAGCAAATATTTAGCTATCTTTTTTAAATCAAAAAGAGCTTTGTATTGTCAAAAACAGTTGTTTGATTGCTAAACTTTATAGCTTAAAACATTCGCTTTCTTAATTTTCGTAATTTAATGTAAACGTAGTTTTTAGTTCCTACTTCCAGTAGGCGATTATTTCCGCACCTAACGCAATTTAAGGAAACTTCGGCTGCTAGTCAATCAGAGTCAACGCAAAGCACTACAATGTCGCGCACGCACTTGAAGTTAGTAATTTCTGCTTTCATGTTTATGTGGTTATGCCACAGAACAACATTAGCAACTGATGCAACTCTTCGGCTTGTTGGTGGTCAAACTACGACCATTGCACGCGCACCATATATGGTGCAAATCCGTTACAATGGCAACTTCGAATGTGGTGGCACTTTGATATCGACAACTCACGTCCTGACAGCTGCACGTTGTATCAGAGGCAGGAGACGCGCTGGCTTCGTTATACATGCAAATACCACTAGGTTATCACAGGTGGGTATAACACGCCGCGTCTCAAGAGCGTTCGTACCGCGTATATTCACGAGAGTAAATAACAGAATGGACGTGGCTGTATTGAGGTTAGCCGCAGCTATCAATGGCACCTTTGCACAACCCATTGGCCTGTGCAATACTCGGTTAATTGCTGGACGAAGACTTCAAATCTTTGGCTGGGGTACGTCTTCGGAAAATAGTAATCGTGCATCGAATGTTTTGCGTAGAATAACTGTACCGGTTATACGAAAAGCGAGATGCAGAAGACAATATAGGCGACTTCAAACTCTGACAAGGTCCATGTTTTGTGCTGGTGTTCCTGGGACCAGAGACTCATGTTCGGGTGACACTGGTGGCCCGGCGATATTCAATGGACGTGTGTGCGGCATTGTCTCGTTTGGTAACGGCTGTGCACGTCGAAACTATCCTGGTATCTATACGAGTGTGCCGACGGTGCGGAGATTTATCAACCGTGCATTGGCACAATAATGCCAATATCTATTTTAAATTGTTTTGTTTACCGCAATAAATATTTAACCGAATTCTTAGTTGGAAAAAGTTGATGAGCGTATGTTTTACTTGTTGTTTATAATGTCTGCTTTGTTGAGGAATTACAGCTGTAGTTTTTTTAAAGTATGAAGTTCAGGGTCAAATATAATATCAAAGTGTGCTCTAGTTGATTAGTAAAAAGGAATTAAATTAAAAGTTGAGTTGAGTTAAGCATTTGTGTAAAATTTGAGTCAAACGATTTTTTTATCTTTAGAAAGTGGATTAATTTTAGGAAAGAAACAATGACAATTTGAATCGATTTAACCACGCATGTCTGTCCGTCTGTTTGCATACCATATAACCTAGTCTCTCAGAGCTAAAACTTTACAGATGACGTTTTCTTAACGAGAAGCTGTTCATTTGTCGAAACTTTCGATATCGGAGTAATATAACATATAGACGGTGAAGAATGAAATTTAAGTTCTTGTATGGAAAGCTTCTTTAATTGACGAGATATCTTCACGAAATTGTCGATATGAATCATTGTCCCAAGCAACTATAATTACAAGGCAATCGAACGAAACGATCGAAATCAACTCATCTTGTATGAAAATCTTTGTTATTTGTTAAGGGTAATGGAAGTTAACGTTTCTGGTTTTGGTTTTCGAATCAGTTTACTGTCTATCCTAGGTTTAATGCTAAGACTTTTTAGTAATTACTTTTACATTTTACTATATAGGTTAGAATTTTTTATTTTGAGTTAAACATTTAAATGTTGTATATCAAAAATAGATGTCATTATACTCTCTTTTCATCATCATCATTCATCACTTACCTTGATTACGCAAAGTATTCGGCACGCTTATGTTGAGACTGACATTTTGCAGGAAAACATTATACGGATTATTTATCGTCGTCGCTATCGGATAGTATTCGTTCACTAGCATTTGCGTTTCTTTGTCTACATTGCATTGCGTATTCAAATGGAATCTAAAAAAAAATTGCAAGCCATTTAAAAAAAAAATAAATAAATAAATACGGAAAATTACAATTTTCCGGCTTGTGATACAACTTACGTGGGAGTAATGTAACACACTTGATTAATTTCAATATTATCATCCAGATCTCTGCTACGACTGTAATGACGAAATGGATGGCGTGCAAAAAATGCTGATTTTGTTAAATGTACAGTCAATTTTTCCGAACCCATTTGTGCTTCAATGCGTGCCACACGCAATTGCGTGTTTTCCAAAAATTGATACGCCTCGGTATAGAAATGCACTTGATAGTACAGATGCGGTTCTAGTTTCAAGTTCGGATCGAAGTGCTGTATTACAATTTCCGGTTGTTGTTGTTGCTGCTCGTTATGCTTTTTATTTGCATGCATTTCGCTCAAACTCTGGAATGATTTACATTTACTAGCTGGCAATCGGTAAAAGTGTGTGCCATCTGTCAGTATGATGACACAGTGCCGTATTTTGATAGGTACATCGGTGAGCAGCCTAAATGGAGTAAATTGTTTGGCATTAATTTAATTTAATTTTTATTATTTTTTTCAAATCAATATTTCACCAACTTACTTAATAATTAGTTGCACGTTGATGGTATCGTCATTCCTCAACTCCAAATGATTGAAAGTGGCATACATTTCCATAAGCTTGGTGAGCTTATCCATATCGATTGTAATGGGCGACTTTGCAGCTACAAATGCATTGTCCCAACGCTCTATAATTTCAGGTGCGCTTTGACCTTGCGAGATGGGCGCTGCGCCCTACACGAAAATAAACAAAAACAAGAAAAAATGTTAACTTGCACCCAAGCAATAATACCATACACCAATAAATAAACAATGATCGTTTAATTTGTATGGCAACTATGTGATATAATGGTTCGACAAAGATTCATGCGATATTCTGTGAACATATTTCCTCAAACAAAAAGGTTTCTATACAAAGACTTGATTTTGATTGCACAGTTTGTATGGCAGCTATGTGCTATAGTAGACCGATATGAAAAATTTTAATGAATATACTAGCATTGTCTTGTCTAAATTCCGACAATTGAACAACTTCTTGGGGAGAAAAGAACATATTCAAAATTTCAGATCGATATCTCAAGAATTGAGGGTTTAGTTCGCATATATACAGGCTGACGGACAAACTGATATGGGTAAATCGACTCGGCGAGTCAAGTTGATATTAGAAGGTGTCCGACGTTTGCAGCTGTGTGTTATAAACTTCGTGGCAAGCTAAATATATCCTGATCAGGCTAAAATTATTTGCAAAAATATAATTTAATTTACAATATGAATACTCACTTGAAAAACTTTCCATAGATTCTCAAGCACAACTATTCGTTCGCTTTGTTCGCAATTAACGCGCAGCGCTAAAGCTTCAATACTGCAAGCTATAAAGTCAGTTATGGAAGCTGTTAAGAAGGCGCAACGTAATGTCTTCAACAAAACATCTGAGAATATAGAGGACCACTGTTCGCGTCGATAATCTGTCAGCATGACTGAGTAAAGTCTGCAAATATATTGATTAAATTATATCGTAGGCGTTCAATTATTTGAAATTTATAGTACTGACGTTAATGCATTGGCATGATCGCCACTTTTGTAATACTCTTCGGCCATCTCAATTGCGAGTTTGTTGCGAAAGCGTGGACATTTGTAAATTTTGAATTGTGCACGTGCTAAGCTAAGTAAATTTATTATTGCGTTCTGTAATTATAATCAAATGTTGTTATTTGTTCGTATTTTTGGCAAATTTATGGTTATTGTGCTCACCGCGTGGTTGAATGATTTTTCGTTCTCACGTATCAGCAAATTCGTTTGTTGCTCTGAGATGGGGTCGCCAGTTTTGACAGCACGTATACCAAAGAATTCCGTGTATAATGCTAGCGAGTTATTATTTTGTACGCCGGTTGGTGTATTGGGATCAGTGGGGCTTAGTAACATAGCTAAAAGAAATTTAATGCAATTTTTTGGAGCTTGATTTATGCAATTGGCTTATTCACCGCTACTTTCAAGAAATGCTTCTTTGCGCTTTTTGGTATATTCTGCCGCTTTATTGTAGTAAATGCCAGGATTTTGAGTTTGCAACGCAGGTAAACCATTTTTAATCGCCTCGCAAAACAGTTCCGCAAATACACTATGTCTAAAAGGGAGAAATGAAATTAGTGCATAATAAAAATTCCATTAAAATATTATACATATTTTTATTGCTTCTAAAAGCAGTCGACTTACTGCGTACTGAGCCAGGCATAGTGTTCGAATATTAAGTCCTTAAAGCCTACACGATTTCTATATTTCTCTATATGACTTATAAAATGATTGATTGCATCACGCGGCACCTTCAACTTAAACATTAACCGACATAGTTTATAATTCAGGAACCCGGCTATAGTTTTCATTTCAAGGCAATTAGTGTCGGTTATACGTATCTCATCGAGCGTAGCGTAAGCCTGAGTGTAATGCCTGAAATACATTTATAATTAATAATTACGTTTCTTTTAAAATAATTATTATTTTGAGTATATGCAGACGGACAGACATGACCAAATCGACTTTGCTCAACAAACTGAAGATTTATATATACATTTTTATTTATTTTCTTCTCGGTGTTACTTAATTCTTCACGATGTTCAGCCTTAAGGGCTGATGTGTGCTTATGTAATAAACAAAAAAAAAAAACGCTTACTTCAGTGCGGTACTAAAATCCTGTCTTATTTCCGCAACAAAACCTAATTTGAACTGATGGCGAATCTTAAGTGTTGTATGCGCCACAGTTAAATGATCACGATGACCACGCACACGCTTAGACATAAGCGCATAGTAGGATTGAGCCATGTCAAGGAACGCAGATTCCAGGCGTAGTGTGTAACCTGTGTAAAATAGAGAATTTTTGTCTAAATTAAACACATTTAGTCTTTTGCTTGACGCACCCATTAAATGCTCCGTATGCGGCAGGATAAATAACATTTTGCTATTGATACCGCAAGCTGTGGTTAAACTGGCGGCACGTTCAGAAGCTAGTAAATCTTCACCCGGCGGTAGCGGTGAAGACTTTTGCAATAACACCAGACATAAGCGCGTATTTCGTTCCTATAACACAAGTATATTGAATTTAGTACTATTCAATAATCACTGATGTAATTCATACCTGCAGTGCGCTTTTAAGGCTTTGTATTGTAGACGCACATTGGACCTGCTTCTCAGACCATTGTGGATCGTTCCACTCCATATCTTGGAATAACACAACTACCGCAGGCAGTACATGCAAATGCTTTAGCATCCAATTTCTTTTAAGTATACCTTTTGGTTGGTACCAGTCGTAGGAAGCACGTTTCGGCTTAGCCACGGGAAATTCGTAACCCGGTGGCAGTAGCTTAAACTGCACGGTAGCTCTAGAAGTATAATAAAACAAAAGTTAAATTTGATTATATTTAAAATATAACAATTTGCTTACCTGTCAGCTTTTCTATTGGTGCTAAACGCATCCCATATAGCTTTGTGTATGACATTGTGCGTCGCGTCCAGTCCACAGAAACCAATTAGCGGTTGTGGTGCAACCAATAGCTCTGACGGCAGGACAGTAACATCGACTGACATGTTTATTGATAACTAAGCTGAAGCTATAAATCTATCCAAACTGAAGCAGAGTTGGTGGCACACTGTTGTTAAGAGTACGTAGGAAAACCCAGTAAGATTTTATTGGAAAAACTAGAAGAGCGATTTCTAAATTGTTGGTCATTCAGTGAGACTATAACAGCATTGCGTAGCAAGTTATCGCGTTTGCTCTACACATATATATTCAATTTAGTAAAATCTAAGTTTGTTCACATACAACCTACAACACTTTTATATTGGAATTAATCGAAAATGAGTTGCACTCCCACAAAACTACTATAATAGAAAAAACTCGCTTAGAAATTGTGACGGAAACAATTTGATTTGACGTCTCATCTGACGTTAACAAAATAAACAGCTGATGTGGTACGTTGCCAGACTGGTTTGCAAAGCTATGACGGTATTTCAGCGAAAATCAATTGGTGGATTTGTAATGAGCGCGTGGAAAGATAAGGGACAAGTTGAATCAACTTGGCCAAACACGATTTTAGATATTGGTACATGTATCTAATAATTAAAAAAAAAATATATATATATAAAAATTAATAAAACTAACTAGTCTTCACTTGTTGTTGTTAACATTGCATATTACAAGCCATGATTATATGTATATCAGACAATTTTTCGTTTATGTGATCTTGTTAGTTGTTTTCTTCGGTTAGAAGTTTTAATGTTCATAATTCTCTCAGCTTTTCTGTTTCTAAACTTTTTATTTTGTAAAAAATAATATCTCCTTATTACAGAACATGAACCAGTGCGGAGCTTTCGGTAGTGCTGTTAGAAAGCTTAAAGCTTTTATACGTGCTTTAGCATATACCATGCAAGCCATGTCTGACTTTTTATAAAGCGTTTTCAAAGAGGGTTGTTTATGTGTATTTGCATAGTAAATAACTTTTTTTTGTGTTTATGAACGTGAATTATGTCATGGAGTAAATAGTATGCTGTTTTTGGTGAATTTGTTCTATAATTTTAAAATAATTTTTTTTTTTTTTGGTAAAATAAAGGTTTCGAATTTTAACCTCGTGGCAAACTTAATATATCTTCTTCAGGGTATAAAGAAGAGGGTCTTTTTTAAATAATAATCCCTTTTGTGGTTTCAATGCCTCACTCTGTCGTCTTACAATATCTCTGATGACATGGTGAGGTCATGGTGTGCAAGACTCCCGACTACAAAGTTATATGTAAGGAATTTAAAAAATGGGGGGTAAAGCAATATTTATACCTAACTATTTCTGTAAAATGTCTTTTCCAATTATCGAAACAGTTTTTAAAGTCAAATCCCGAAATTTCATGGCTTTTTTTGGGCTTCGGCTCATATGTGCCACGTTATTCGGCAGATTGATCGTGTGTTTCCATGTTGTAAGCATAGATCCAAGACTCGTCACCAGTAATAATACGTTTCATGAAGTCCTAGTGGACGGAAAGCATTGTTTCAAAGACGTTAACCCGACGCTGTTTTCAAAAAACATTTGGAACCAATTTGGAACCAATGTTTTTTCACTCTCCTTAGATCCTGGTGGCTGTCCTGAACATGATTCGTCATTATCGCGTTCTCGACCCGGTCACCGAAATATTTCGACGAATGGGTTTCGCGTCAAAATTAAATTAAAAAGCCTTTCTGTTTTTGCCCTACTTTCGGTTCTCCGTTTGACCTTATTTCTTATGAAAAAAAGAATTATAAATTGTCTAACAACTTCTAATTAAATGTTCATTTAATTTTGTCTTAATAATAACCTACTTCCGAACCTTTGTATTATTCAAAAAAAAAAAAAAAAAAAAAAAAAAAGTTTCAAGTATTACTTTGGTCTTAAGCCTTCCAATAGGGGAGCTCGTTAGCACAATTTAGTTCAAAACTTCGGACATAAAGCTCTAACAGAACTGGTGAAGTTGTTGAAGGAAGCCTTGACATAAAAATCCACATCAATAGGTTACAAATACTATAAAGCGGCCATATCCAAGAACTGGACGAAGGAGTATATACTGGACCTTAATGTTTCATTTGACACCGTTAAAATTCTGATCCTAAGATTTTAGGTGTCACGATAACTGGCAACAAAGTTATCAAGTCGTTAGCCGGCAGATAATGAGGTAAAGACATAGAACCATTGTTGGCAACATACTTGTACAAGGCAATCGACCGACCGGTTCTAAACTGCGCCGCACCGATATGGTCGCCTGGATGCAGTGAAATGCACACGTACGCTTCAGACCTTTTAGAGCACGGCACTGCGGATTATAAAAGGATGCATCTTAATGTCTCCAGTCGAAGCCTTATATAGCGAGGTCCGTATTCTTCCACTTAAGAAACATAACGAACTTCTGTCCAAGTAGTTTTTGCTGGGATGTTTTTCATTAAACCATCTCTGCAGTCGTCAAGAGGTCTTTCCTTGACTACGTCGACGAAATCGGCCACTATGCCGACCAGATTTCGAATGCAACGTACTTCAAACATTTAATGACCATTATTCGCAGTGGAGCCATTAACACCTTCACCGACTCTCAGTAAATGGCGTACGTGGGGTCAAACCACCAACCAGATCTCGCTGCGAGAATCTAGAGAAATCCTTGCGCAACTTCGTTCTGGATACTGTAGGAGATCAAACTTCTACTTACCCAGAATCGACCCCGTCATACCAAATATATGTCCAGCATGCCACGAGTTGACTCTAACCACTTTTTTGTATGCCCAGAAAACCCACTCATATAATACTCCTCTTCCTCTGGTCCGACCCCATTGAAATAGTACATTTCGTGGACCTACCGTTAGATGATTTCGATGACAACCAACCTGAACTTTGTGATCCAAGCGTCGATTAGATAACCCAAAAAACAACAATAAATTTTTGATCCCCTATCGTAATTGGACCTTATATTTCGTTAGGTTTTTACAACTGGCTTCCGGTAAAACTTTCGACCTTGCCGCGTGTGCACGAAAAGGGCAATGATCTGTTAGAACCTCTACCAATAGGAACAGTCTGGCCTAACTGTGAGCGTGTGAACAGAGATTGTCGACTCCATGATCTGGAATGTAGTCAAAGCATCTAAAAATTCTTTATTATTCAGACACATATTTATTTAGAAGCCCGGCTTCTCTTTATTTACTTTGACAGCAACTTTCGCGCCCGTGTATTTTCTGGCTGTTTCTATGGGCGCTTTATGCGTATGGACATTAAGTGTCATGATTCTTTTGCAGCTTAGTGAACCGCACTTGCTGATGAGCGCCGTCCCCTGAAAGCTCTCGCCTTCCTGGAAAAATTGACCTTTTCTCGCACCATCACCACAGAAAGGTGGGCCATTTTTTGACAATACCTCTTCTGCGGCAGTACAAAACAATTAATGCCTTTACTCTCGATTTTATTTATGTTAATTGCGGAATCACTTCCATTCGTCTAAATAGTTACTACGCTGAGCTACCCTTAGGAATTTCATAGTCATAATATTTTCAATTTGGAGGCTAACTTTGAAAAATGTTTCTCTCGAAACAAATTTTTTTTTTTCAGTCAATACCCAGTTGCCTCATAGTTTTATGGCTTATATTATATACTATATATTTTTAATATATTATTTTGGAGGGCTGAGAAAAGGTCGCTGATGAAGACCGTGCTAGGAGACCTGCGACTTCGACAAACACCGACAATGCGACTTGTATGCGCAAAGTTTTGAACTCAGATCGTCAAGAGACTGAAACGAATCGTCCATCGGGTACGACAAGAATGATCCCCATGGCCGATGAAAGACAAGCATTTTGAGATGACCTAGCTGCTTGCACCTCAGCTCTAAGGGGTATTCCAGAGAATGCCTTCCGCGAGACCTTCAATGCTTGGAAGTCGCGCTCGCAGCACAATAAATTTTTTTAAATCGACTCAGCCCTAAAACTTTCCGGACAAACCCTATATCGAAACTATAAAAAAAGGTAAAATTGAACTTTGGGTTACATCGGTATATTTCGTGCAGTAAAATAAAAATTCGGACTGAGTAGGCAATTGATAAGAAACATATCTCTCGACGAGCATAGAGTAAACTCTACAAGTCACTCATCATTCTAGCCCTACTTTATGATGCAGAGGCATGGACGATGAAAATATCTGATTAGTTGACTTATGAGTTTTCGAAACACAGGTTTTGCGGAAGGTTTATGGTCCTTTGTGTATTGGCATTCGCCATTGCCCGCATTAGATGAAACGATGAACTACACAAGACGATATTGACATAGTTCATTGAATTAAAAAACAGCGGGTAGCGCTGGATAGATCATGTCGTCCCTATGGATGAAGACACTTCAGCTCTGAGAGTATTCGACTTAGTATCCGCCGGGGAAAGCAGAGAAAGAGAAAGAACTCCACTGCGTTGTAAAGAACAGGTGGAGAAGGACCTGGCTACACTTGAAATATCCAATTGGCGCCAAACTGCGAAAGAGAAGAACGACAGGCGTGGTGTTGTAAACTCGGCTATAACCGCGTAAACGGTGTCTACGCCAATAACGAAGAAGATGCTAACAAAACTAGTTCGAAACTAAATTTTGACACACTTAACAGTGGTTACTGAAAGTAAGGAATTCCAATTTTGCATGGAAACTAAAAATGAAGAACTCCCAGTTTGCTTTTCAAGGTGTTTGAGACAAATTGTAACTCATGCTGATATGTACATCGAATGTCTTCTATCAATATGCAATCTCCGTTAAAAGTAATTGAAAAAATGCAAAATTATCCTAACTTCGAAGACATGTTTTTCTCTATGAACGCCATTTTCCAACTCCTACAGCACGAATACGCCTAAAGCATAACTACGTAAGGTCTAAGAGTAGTGTGATTGGACCACTCTACATACAAATTAGCGTATAGAACACACCCTCATATGAAGTACCCACAGAGTTTTCCCCTAACAACTTTACAATGACACCCTCTACTCATGACTTGAAAAAAAAAAACAATACTAAAAAAAAGCGTGCAGAAAAAATGGCGGTTACAGCTTGACGATATATATATATACATCTAAATAAATATACATACATAAGTAGTAATATAAAAAGTACTGCAACCCCTCAGCTTGTCCAGGCAGCGACAATGAGACCCCTGATTTTGTTTGCAAGCCTGTTGTTGTTGCACTAACTACTGTGCCACCCCAACCACCAACACGGCCATTGGTACAACTACGGCTATGTCCGACTACACAACTAGAACCGCAAGCTATACATGTGCCTGCACTCCCTCACTCCTGCCAATACATATATCTAGTATACGTATTCGAGCGACAAACCCTGCCAGGGGTTGGTGTTTAGTGTGATGGTGAACCGCGCTGCACTGACGCTGACGCTGCCGCCACTGCTGCTGTCGCTGCTGTTGCTCTAGTTAAGGACGTCGACGAGAAGTCGATATGTAGTGCCATCGTTTTATGTCTGTATGTATGTCCGCTGCTGAATGTCTAAACAAATGAGACAAGTCGTGAAAAAAAGAGAAAAACTGTGGAAAAAAATCAGCGCGGACAGAAATAAAAAATCAACCCCTCTGCCTGCATGTATGCTGCTTCGGCTACAAATTTTTTCCCTTCGAGCACACTAGCTCGCTTGTACTCACACACACACACACACATACACATCCACGCTTGCCGGGCTTAATTACCAACACTATGGCAAAAGAGGAGAACGGACACCTCACTGTGCGCCAGTATTTTTTCCAATTTTTTTCAAATACCTATTGCCTTTGTTGTTGGCTGAAAAAAAAAAAAAAAAAAAAAAAAAAAAAAAAAAAAAAAAAAAAAAAAAAAAAAAAAAAAAAATTAAAAAAAAAAAACGAAAAAATGAAGCAGAAAATATTGCAGTTTTGTTGGTTGAAAAAGGAAAGCAAAACTCTGTAGCAGCTGTTTAGAGCAGAGCAGATGCTATTATGCGCCCACTGTGCTTTGCCGCACTGCCCTCGCTCTTCATTTGCGTTACATTTTTACATTTCTTCCGCTGGCCGTTATTAACAAGACGACTAACTGGCAAACACAAAACTTGGCAAAAGTTTCTTTCCGACATTTTAAATATTGTTGATGGGCTAAAAAAGCAACAACAACGAGAGAATAACGGAGCAAAAAATTCAACCGGACTTTGCTGGAAAATTTAATTAGTTTTTTTTTTGTTTTTTTTTTTTGGTGCAGCGCTCTCCGTGCTTGACTCCTTGCAGCACCTCGAGAATCAATTGAAATAAAATAAAGTTCTTTGGCGATCAAAGCGAGCTACCAATAGCCATTACCATTATCAGCGCGACTGGTGGTCCGTCAATTGGACCACAGACGGTAGCCATGAATCCATTAGGCGAATATTGTAGCGTGCAAACAAACAATTGCTGAAATGTTGAAAAGTTGAAAGTTTGAATAACTTGAGGTTGCCCGCCGCATCGTGCCGTGCTGTCCGTGTTGCAAGCGACTTTAATGCCATCGCTTGGTACCTCAGCGTTGTGTGGCATCATTCATTCATTGTACAGCAGCCGGTTTTTGTATTTCCCGCAATTTGAGGTAATTACAAAGCCGTGCCGTACCGCATTCAATGCCAGTCCGGTTTCCGGTTTTCACCTTTTCACCAGACGTCTTCCGCTTGACGGTACTGGGGAGCGCAGCGTTGTTGCCGCCATCTCCAACCACTACAAAGCCAAACCACCATCGCCGGCATTTACAGGCAACAATCCGGCAACCGGTCGGTAGCCATACCTACCATACCTACATAGCGTGTACGCCCTTGGACTTGGACGCGGCAGTAATTTGCATACACGCTAATAGCCATACATTCATACTTTCATATGTATATAGTACCGTTGCAATCGCAACAGCGGTTGCACTTCTACAAACGCTGGCTCAACATTGCCTTCCGCTTCGTTGCAATTAACTCGAGCAGGTTTGCATGTATGATGCATTCACGGCGGCAGCACAGGTTACAACCCCATCAAACGGTCTCTCTAGATTCCTGCAAATCCACATATTAGCTGTGTTTGTTGTAGTCGACATTGTCTTAAGTGCATGTGTAGTGGTGTAAGCTACCGTCTCTTTTGCGTTTCCAGCATTCTGACGGAATGGTGCTGTGACTGGCTACGTCCTGCCTATGCCTGAAATTGGGTTGTCGAGTTTGATAGGTAGCTAGTCGTGTGCGCACTGCTGAAAACAAGAAGAACAAGCAAGAAAAATAAAAAACGCGTCCAAATTGGTGTATGTAAATTGGAAAGAAAATTGTAAAGAATAAATGACTGTAAAGCACTTGATAGTATTTCGCAAACCACACGACCGCTCTGCAAGCCTGCCTGCCGGTCTGGCAGTTTTTCAACTTTCTTTATTTCATTGAAAACTACTGTCTAAATGTACCGCCACAAAGATTGGCTGCTCGCTTTGTTATAAACTTCCAATATGTTTACATTTCGTCTCATCAGTGTGATTTTCATGTCTATCTGTGTTTGCTCATCAGTGTAACCTTTGACTCCGCCATTTGTTTTTTTTTCTCCAGTGCAGAAATAGTAGAGTACGAGTGGGAATCGATAAATTAGAGACCTTGTTCTTATTCTTAAAAACGACCAGTAAACACTTACAAGTTCTGAAGGAGCTTTTATAAATCACTCTGATTTCTTAGGAAAATATATAAAAAGTACTTAACAGAGCAATAAAGTATTGTACTATACATATGTCCTCTGGTTCAATAGTTTATAATTTTCAGTCAACTTAGTCGTTCTTTAAGCACAGCCAAAAAGAGCGAATCCTTTACCGAACTTACCTAGCGTTAGAGAAAATATCCAAGAACATTTTCTCCGTTTAACATTTACGTCATTTGTAATATATGTTTTAAATAAATGTTTGTCTTAAATAACACCAAAGGTTCCTTTTTTAAAAATAGTTTTTTAGATTAAGATCAAACTGACGCAAGTACTGAGGCCGCTTGACCACTGTAATCATTGAACATTCGTGAATTAGACTGAGCAACAACGTGATCCGGACTTTCATCGAAAAATCATCTTCAGCTCATTTCTGACTGAATGGGTTCGTCAGCAATCTACACGTACTCCATGAGTCACCATTGAATTCCGTGATGATCAAGACCGGAAAGTTATTGTGAATGGTAATCGCTACCGCTCAATGATAACCGAATATTTTGATCCGAATTGGATGATACGGACTTGGACAATATGTGTCTGGGCTTCTGCATGCGTGCCCGTGGTTCCCATGCAATGATAACGATGAAATGGTGTTCTATATTCTTATTGAAAAAACCGTTTTATACAGTGAAATCTCTCATAAGCAGATTTTTCTAATAATATATATGTACAGAGGTATACATACTTGTATACATACGTTTTAATGGATCGTCGGCCTTGCCTCCAAAGACGTATAGTATGGGATGTTGTTCTTATAATTCTAGCAGGGAGAAAGGATTTGCGAGTAAGGTTATAAAGGTATGAAAAATGGAGGAAAAGGACAGATGGTCTTTAAGCGAAGTGTTAAACGCACTATACTCGTCAATATAACTAAAATTGCCGTAAACGAAGTTCTTCAACTGGTTCACAGATCGACAAAACTTTCTAGGCAAAACCTTGAGATTATACAGCGATAATTTCCAATAAGAGTGATATGATTTCTTAAAAAAAATACACACTCATTTTTAAGGAAATTCAAATGCTTTTTAGTGAATGCGAAATGCAATCGATAACAATTGAGTTCTAACATTATTCAAATAGCCTCCAGGATTGCTTTTGCAGGCACGAATTCAGCGAACCCTACTTACGAGTAGTTTTTCCACAAAATCAGGTCGTATGTCATGAATAGCAAGTTCAATGTTGACTTCTAAAGTTTGAACAGAGTCTGATTTATAGCTAAAGAACAATGACTTCAAATAACTCCACAGGAAGTAGTATAATGGTGTTTAATCACCACTTCAATGCCATTCAATGTTAAAATTTCTTGAAATAGTCGAATCTCAGTAAACGATTGGTTCCAAACTCATTAAATTTTTTCAAAAAACGTCGTCTCGTTAAAGTCTATGAAACAGTGCTTTACGACTACCAGGATGTCAACAAACGTATTATTACTGGCGATGAGTTTTGGATTTATGCTTACCACCCCGAAACAGATGATCAATCGGCCGAATATTGTGGAAAAGGTTAGCCGGAGTCGAAAACACCATGTCAAAGAGGGTCAAAAGGTGTGGCGCATTCCGCATTACTTCCCACCGTCCAAAATGCCAACAAGGAATACTATTTGAGTATTGTGCGTCGTTTTCGCGAGGCTAATCGTAAAAAGAGGCCGACAACTCTTGAGTTTGCAACACGATGATGCACCGTCGCATACTGAATTGATTCTTCGTGAGTTTTTCGCCAAATTTTCAGCCAACAAGCGTGCCGCAACCACCATATTTGGCCTGGTTTATCTCCGAGTGACTTCTTTCTGGTTATTCCGCAAACACCAACGACCGTACCGGGGAAACCTTTTTGAGTCATTTGAAGATATTAAACCTGAGTCACTTCGCGCACTGAAGGCTATTCACTTTATTGTCTTTAACAACTGTTTCGACGATTGAAAAAAAACGTCGAGCCAAGTGTATTGCAGGCTGGGGGGATTACTTTGAGTGGGACTACATAGATTTTGAAGAATAAATAAAGAATTTAAAAAATATAAACAAAGTCTTACTTTTTTTGCCCACAGTAAATACTCGTAAATATAAGGTCAATAGCAGCGCCCATATCTAATCCCTTACTTACTTGTTTCTGCTGCAGGTGCAGGTTGTTTTTATCGCTATAAATTAATGTCTGATACGACAATAATGACTCGTGCTCTACAAACGTTTCAAAATCATTAGACAGCAAAATCGATAAATCAATTTCAAAAACACTTGCCATTGCAATCGCTTAGGCAATTGAGCTTAGTTTGCATTTTTATTGTGCCCACTTTCTTGCCGGTTCAAGTAGGACGAGTTTTTGCACGCAAATGCACCTGCAAGATCGAGATAATGTTGACATATTTTCAAACGCGATCATGAGCGCCTTTAGGGCTTTAAACCAAGTTGGCATGCTATATACACATACATATGTATGTTTCTCTAAGAATATTTAGGCATTTCATTTGGCTCACCTGCGAAGCTACAATAATCGAAAGGACGCCAACGCATGAGAACACATGTTTTGCTGCTTAAAGAAGTGAAGAACAAAGCAGCGGTAAAATTAGAGAAATTTATGGACATTTAGGAGCGAGCGGCTAGAAGATTTATGGATATTATATTAAATGTCGTATGTTATGTGAAGGGATCAAGAAACATATACTTGCATGCTAAGGTATTACTAAAGTGAGTTAGTTTGTACATTCGATTGTGAAATTCCACGATAATTACAAAAAGCATAAATGCCAACCGTATGCAGCTGTTTTAATATAAACAAATAGTACAGAACTTTTCCATATTTTACATACTTAGAAAGTTAGAATAATATATGCATACTAATATTCATAATGATACCCTTTTTCAGACTTAGAGATCAATCTTTTGTGCTTGAAAAGTTCATTTTTCCTCAGCTGCATTTTTTTCATGGGTTCGCCATGGCTCGCTGAGAATTACAAGGCTGTTGACCGCGCAACAAAAGACAACCCTATACACATGGCTGAGAAGAAGTTCATGTTACCTCACCCGCTTTCGCTTTGGCACCGGATCAATTTGGTCTAGGAACGTTAGAGACTCTATTGAATTGCTAACATGAAGCTCAAAAATAATGTCATTTCATGAGGTGAAGCTCAAAAATTTTGTCGGATGTCAACTGTCGTTCAACGAAAATTAGCAGTTGGTGGCATTAAGAAGAATGAGCGTTCTCCTCTTTCAAAGTTGGATCTTTCGTGGTACTTTGCATTTGTTGGAACTGCCGATTTCGAATGCCCATTATATATAATATATCTGTTACACAAATTGAACGATCGGACGTAGTTGAATAAAAAAAGTTTTTTTATTCTACAAGTTATCTTCAGGACGTTTAGAATGGGTTATTGACCAAGGCGATGGTAACATCTGCGAATAAATTGTTCTAATCGAGTCACTTAAGCATATTGCTGCTATAAAAAACGTTTTGCTCCAAGGCCTGAATAGAAGCGGAATTATCCATATAGACTTTAGACTTTATATATCCCTACAGAAAAATGTCTAACGATATGATATCACTTGATCTTGGTGGTCAAACGACCGGCCCGCAATATGAAATCATCTGCATACTCAATAAATCAATTGATTGATGCGATGTGTGGGAAATGGCGCCGTCTTGTTGAAAACAAATGTCACTGGGATCACGAGCTTCAATTTCAGGAATCAAAAGGTCGATTGTCATGGTGCGTTAACGGTCGCGATGTCGCTTGGGAAGGTCGAGCGGCTTCAGTTTTTGCACAAGCTGTATTTTGTATGTTTTCAATTTAAGATCGCGACATAAAATGCGATAAAATTTGAAGTTTTTCGAATTATCTGCTGGCTTAAAGATTAATGACAACTAATTAATATTTACTTCTTCCTCATTTTGATCTCATATAACTCTTTACCATGCAATGTCTGTATATTTATCCACATAAAAGGCCACTTACAAAAATTTAAAGCCGAATTGTCTATGGTCAGGGATTAAGCAACAATTTAATAAGCTTGGACATAAAGAATTTCCAAACTCAGCGCAAAGTTGACCATCCCTTAACACCGGCAAAAGGGTCAACGTACTAAGAATATAAAGTAATTAACATGCGAAAAGGTCGAATTCTAATTGCATACTTAATTAGACGCCGGGTGAAAGGTCACGGTCATGATGATGCTGAAACGTCGGCCGCTTTCACTATTGTTACGATAGAAAGGACGCACAGGGAAGGGCGTGAGGGCGGAGGGAGCACCGTTGAGCTGTAGCTAATAAGTCGCAGCCTTGTAAATCACCAGCCAAATCTGGGTCAAAGCGAATGCGGACGGAAGAAATGGATTGGCGTCAGCGAAAAGGGTTAAAATCTTAAGCGGATTGCGTTTTTTACACATTTTGGCGCCGGAACGTCGGCACGCCGAACCGGTTGTAGCTTGTCGACTCTCAATTAAAAGTGCAAAGTTTTGAATTCCGCCGCAATGAAATTGAATTTTAAAAGACTGTTGAAGCTGACTAGAAAACTAGGTATGTCGCCTGTTGCCGCAGCTGATGTCGCGCGTTGATAATTAATTAACAGGAATTGTGTGACAGCAACGAGTGTTAATGGAAGACGGTATGGGGTTATGGTATGGGCGGACTCGAATTAAAAAAAATTTTAAATTTCTTCTCACTTCGTTTGTGTGTGTATATATACCATACATGTACTGTATATATGTATATGCATATATATTTGTTTATAGTACATATGTATGTATGTTTGTTGTCCGCATTGCCTTCTCTATACGGGACAGCGTGTGCAACAATAGCCTAATTTTGTTCATTCTCTGCAGCGGCGTGAACGGGTTGAATGTCCGCGCACGGGGACACAGCGCTGCTAGCCGTTCGTTTCATGTGTCAGCGTTGCTGTGAGATTTGAATTTAAATCAGTTTTGACAGCTTTAACCCTTAACCCTTTTTTTACGGACGGACGGCGGATGCTTTTGACTGCACATTGAAGGGTTGGCTTGGCTAGTTCGCAGACCATTCTTTGCTGCCCGTTGCCTCTTTTAAGCTATTTTTGCTACCTTTTCCTTGTTTTTTTTTTGTTTTGTTTGAAAAGCGAACAGCGAAAGACTGAACGATTGGTCGCTGTTACAAACATACGTACATACGTATCCTGTTGTGCGGGAATTTACTTCGTTGCATCTGTTTCCCCACACACTTATCTACATACAAACGCTGTGCTGTCCGATGTTGCAATGATTGTTGCCTTTGTTGTTGTTGGTATTGCCACTGCTGCTGTTGCATAGAACTGCTGCCGTTCGCTATTCCACTCTACGTTTTTATTGTTGTTTTAATTCTGCTCTGTGGTCTGTAGTTGCTTATTTAAGTGCGTTGAAGTTCGTCCTTTTTTCGGAGAGCAAAAAAAAAAAAATTGTAACTTTGGTTGAACCAAAGCTTTTATACCCTACACAGATGTATTTCTTATGACATAAAACGGTATAAAAGATATTTTCTTGATTTTTATTGCTGAGTTTTTATGGCTATGGTGGTCCGTTCTAAACAATATTTCCGGAGATTGGAGCGTTGTTTAGGGAAATAATCCAGGTCGAATTTCGTGAAAATATTTTGCTAATAAAAAAAGTTTTTCATAGAAGGACTTGATTTTGATATTTCAGTTTGTATGGTAGCTATATGCTATAGCCATCTGATCTGAACGATTTCCTTTGAGGTTATAAATATGTCTTGGAGAATAATTCATGCCAATTTTTGTGAAGATATCATGACAAATAAAAAAGTTTTCTATACTAGGCCTTGATTTGGAACGATCAATTTGTATGGCAGTTATATGCTATAGTGGTCCGATATCGGCGGTTGCGAAAACTGAGAAGCTTCTTGAAAAGAAAAACGACGTGTGTAAAATTTTAGAACGATATCTTAGAAATCGAGGGACCTGTTCAAGTATATACTGACAAAGAGATGGACGTGGCTAAATAGACACGAAAATTCAACGCGTTTCATACCCAAAATACAATAATTGTCTGAAAGTAATAGGAATGATTTCTATCGCCGCGAGTGTACTTCGAAGCGTGCACACACCGAATGGAGCGCCTGGAAAGTCAGGACAAACATTTTCGGGCGAGGTGTTTCTGTGAGTGGTGCAAGCCGAAAATTCAGCATTACGCGAATTAATTCTGTGTGAAACTCGGTAAACCTGAGACAGAGATGCTTGATATGATCAAGCAGGCTTACAAAAAGTGGTGTGTTTCAGTCATTGAGAGCAGCTGATTAAGATCGTGCTACTTTGTTTCATAACATTGCTCCGTCACAATGCGCAAGGTGTCCTATGCGAAGATGGTCCTAAAAGTGCTCACCGACGACTAGAAATTGCGGCAAGTGGAAGTGTCCCAAGAAAATTTGAACATGTGCAAAAGTGACCCCCAATTTTTGAATAACGTAATCACAGGTGACGAGTCATTGATCTTAGATTATGATCCCGAGACAAGGCAAGCATTTTGAGACGACAGAGAGGACCCAAGCAGCATGCACCTTGGCTCTCAAGGCTATGTAAATCGCTCTGGCAGCGCTGCATCGACAGAGAAGCAGCCTATTTTGAAAGCTTTTAAAGAATTGTAATATTGCTAAAAGCGCAACGTACTACTGACAATGTATATACTTACAGACAATAAACCTAGTACACCCTGTTGAGGGTATAACGAGCACAGAGAAAAAAGAAATAGAAGAAATTGATGGACATAAATGCGCAAAAAATGAGCTGATTGTAGTTAAAAGAGCCGACAGTTGAGCTACATAGCTGCTAGCACAAAACAATGGAATTCCGTGTGTAATTATTCCACAGCGAATGGTTGGCAATGGCAGGACATAGCGCAACGTGCCGACAGGAAAGGGTTAAAATAACCTGGACTTCAGCAACCCCATATGCTGATGCTGCTTTCCAAATATGTATGTACATATGTGTGTGTGAATATACACATTTGTTGTGTGGTGCTATCTGATGCTGGCCGTGACATCCCGGTATACGGGGCAGATGTGCTTATTGACCGACGCACGGATGAACGTCGTGTAAAATCAAACAAAAATTGAAAATCGCAAACAAAATAAAATACAATAAAAACGAGCAGAGCAAACATGCTTAGAGGCTTATTAAAATAAAGGTAGCCTATGTATGTTTGTATGTATGAGTGTACATTGTGGAGGTACTTATCGACCGCTGATTTGCATGGCTTCGATATTAAACAGCTTTATAACATCTCCTGCTGTAACAGAACCGTAACTTCAACTCTTTTTGCTCACATACATACATATGAATAAATACAGCCATAAATGCTTCTTGAAGCGTGTTGTTGGTATTAGGGCAGCTGTCACGATGGATAATGAAAAGTATGGATCTATCAGCTGACGATTGCAATAATTTTCATAGATAGACGTTAAAGTGACGTGTGACAGGTCAGATGTTTATTTCTATGCTATTTATTTCTAAATTTCTATCAAGGTTGCCATTGGCGAACAGAAAATTTGTTATTTATGTTTTAGGTTAGAGTTCTCAGGCACAAACTTACTTAGCTCATATCCTTAGGCACGGCTGGTGTGAAATTTCGCTATTTTATACCTTAGAAAATGACACACTGAAATTTTTAATTAATATTAGTTTGTCAAAAAAGTCTTGCGGTATTTTTTTGAATTTTCAATTGTTCATAAAATTATTTTTGATGACTCGTGCCCAGCTCTTGACCGATGCTACGGCTGCTACTATGCCGGTCTGTTTCGACCAATTCAGCGATTTTATCGCAATTTTCGACGACAGGCTTTCCGGAGCGTGGCGCATCTTCGACCATATCTACGCCAGAACGAAAACGTTGAAACCATCATTGTGCGGTGGAAATGGAAACTGTATCGGGTCCATAAACTACATAAATTTTATTGGCGCCTTGAGATGCATTTTTGCCTTTATCGTAGTAGTACTGTAAAACTGTACTTTCTCTTTATTTTGCTCCATGTTTGCGACGCTATAACTCACGAGCGACTTAAAAGAAACGACAATCACTCAAAGACGT
>NW_017534841.1:840777-842953 GCF_001853355.1 Bactrocera latifrons
TTTTATTTTTCGCAAGGCATTCAACGAATAATATCTTCTAGTCAAGTTTTTTAAGTTTCATCAGATCGTAATCACTGCAGCAAAGCAGGACTTTTTTAGCGGCCTAAGAGATCGCTTGTTAATCGACTAATATTTACTTTCTTCTTTTAAAAATTAGACTGCATATTCTTAAAATACTACATTGGGCAAAAAATAGTAAGACTTCTTTAAATTTCGCGCGAAAGCCTATTCGTCGAAAGAATTTTTTCTAGGGTGGTCCGACTGTCTTTGCAAACGTCACATCAAAATCATCATTAGTGTTTAGTATACGCTTGTCTTTCTGAAGTACCATACATAAAGTGCATTAAGTGAAATTATTCCACAAAGAAGTTCCTATAAATTTTGTGTGCGGTTGTTGCCGAAGCATTCTGAATGTTGGAAAAGATCTCAAGTGATAATAGTTTGTCGTGAGCAAGTATTTTTGATTGGTGTACATTATTCAAAAAGGGTCGCTAAATCACGTCCAGGACAGCCATCAACATCAACTAATAATCAACACGTTAATAAAATAAAGTCGATCCTCAAGATCGATGATTAACAGTCAGAAATCGTATTGGCATCGTTGGAATGTCGGAAGGATTATTGACACCCATTTTGAAAGATCGTTTGGGCTTAAGAAAAATGACAGAACGTTTGGTTCCAAAATTACAAATTTTTCTCGGAAAACACCATCGCGTTAAAGTCTGTGAAACATTGCTTTCCAACTACCAGGATGTCAAGAAACGTATTATTACTGACGATGAGTTTTGGATCTATGCTTACGACCTGGAAACAGACCTTCAGTTTACCGAATTTCGAGACAAATGTGAGCCGAAGCCAAAAACACCACCACGTCAAAACTTAAGGTTATATTGACAGTTTCTTAGATATTCGGGTACGAATTCCTTCCAACGAACCAAACAAGGAATACTATTTGAGTCTATGCGTCGTTTGCGTAAAGCTATTCGTAACAAGAGGACGAAATGATGGATCGACAACTCTTGGTTTTTACTTTGTATTGATTTTTCGTGAGTCTTTCGCCAAATTTTCAATCGGTATCGTGCCGCAATAATCGTATTATGGTTTGATCAACTACAAACTCACTGTGGTAATTGCCTTTTTTTTTGATCGTAAAAACTTCAAAGAAAATATTTACAAGCAATTCTTTAAAGTAGTTGGATGAAAATGTAATCAACGCCCACAATTCATTCTTACTTTGTTCGCTGCTATTTAAACGTGCATTTGAAAAACCACTATGCAGTCACGTTAAGTGTTGGTCCGTCCATTACAACAGCTGCTAGATGCATATTACTGACCACAGAGATAAAAGCGCCCACTCCATCTTCATTGACAGTTTGTGTTGCACAAGTATCAAACCTCATATTTTTTGCAAGAATATACAATTTGTAATAAATTTTTATATAAATATTTATTTTTAAATGGCGGAATTTTTTTTCAGATTTTTTTTTTGAGAATTCCAGGTTAGGAGAATCGACATTTACTTCAAATACGAAAAATCGTACCCAACATTTCAAATGGACGAGGAAATTTTATTCATAAATATTTATGAGATTTCTAAAAATTTATTGTGACAAGAAGTACCCGGAAATTGTAAATAAAATACAATTCATTCTTCAATATCGCCTTCAAAGTAGTTCCTACCGGTTGTAATAAGCTTAACCTAACAATTATCCAGTCCTCGAAACAGTTCACATACGCTCCTTCAGCGAATTTTGTTTCATTTCTTTGATCGACTGAAATAAGGTTCCACAGAGCGGCGTGGGTAGTTTTTGTTTTTGGTTCGTTTTTTCCCTCCACACCGATGATTGTTGATTTGTTTGCATGTCAAACTCATAAATCCATGTCTCATCGGCAGGCAAGGGACGAGTCGAGCAAGAACGGACTTGCGAAAGATGTCGAGCTCACTTGCCATCTCTCTAATACTTGCCTGACGGTCTTAAAGCGCCATTGGTTGAAGAGGTCAAAGGTCGTCCAGAACGAGACATGTCTTCAAGGATCTCTCGAGCGTCTTTGAAGGTTTTATACCATTCATTGTGTTTCTGATAAAACTGAATAACCATTAGCCTTTTTCAACATCCGCAATATTTCCACACGATATTTGGTTAGAAATACAAAATTTTAGACAAATTATGTTTTC
>NW_017534841.1:844093-884766 GCF_001853355.1 Bactrocera latifrons
CGCTATGATTTAATGGCGCTGCATGTCTAACAATAATTAAGCTCCAAATTTAGCTGCGGAGCAATTGGTCACATGCTCAGGAGCGTAGGGGCAATTACTGTTGTTTGTGGCTTATGTCAATGTCTTAAATGAGAATTGTAAATCAAATGTGAATTTGCGCTTTATTAATTATGCAATGAATTCATAAATTCAAGTTATTTCAAAAGGCGTAGGCAAGAAAAATAAATAAAAATCTCATAGCTATATATAAGTATATGCGCTATATATATCAATGTATGTATGTGTGTTACTGCATTTAGGCTGCATTGCCTTTGTCATTTGGTCTAGTGACAAGTTAATGTCTGACATGTCAAATGTTTAGCTGCAGCTGGCTTGAGGTTCAGTTGTTTATCGGGAAACCTGATATGGACTGACTGCTCACCTGCAAGCTTCCACCAAGTTGTTGACATATATATATAGTATATATACATGTTTATGTGTGCACGTGTGCTTGCAGGTAGTTGGCTTAAAGAATTTTTCGTTCTTATATTTATGAGCGTTTTTATGCTTGTAGGCGTGTTGCATTTCGTTGCGGCTCCAGTTGCCTGGTTGCAGGCGTGACCACATTTATATCATCAACGCATGTGAAACTGTCAAATAATCTGTTATGCGAAATTAAAATTCATAAAATCCATTTACTACGATAGTGGGTAGATCAAAAGTTGAGTGTCAATATTTTTGGAATCTTTTTTAGTTGTGAATTTTGAGGTTTCGTCCAAAA
Source organism: Bactrocera latifrons (assembly GCF_001853355.1). Classification (NCBI taxonomy): domain Eukaryota; kingdom Metazoa; phylum Arthropoda; class Insecta; order Diptera; family Tephritidae; genus Bactrocera; species Bactrocera latifrons. The sequence continues at coordinate 844,854 of NW_017534841.1, forward strand.
ATCGTTTTGATAAAAAAAAAAAAAACTGTCGAAACTTTAGAGGAGATACACATGAGCTGGGATGGATAGAATTACAGTGAAGTAAACTCCCCATTACGGACAGTTTTCATAGCCGGACAGTTCCCATAATTGGATAAATTTCAGGAACACAACGTTTGCCATAATATTTTCTTACAAAACCAGTTTCTATAACCGGGCATGAGTTCCTTCCAACACGGACACTATTTTGGTAATATTTCTTTCAAATCTTCTCTGACAAACCGCCAATATTTCATAAAATTTATCAAGAAAATTGCATACAATTTGTAGTTCCCGCTTTATTAAATGAGTACATGGAGGAACACTTATACTTTTGGAGAAAATTATTCGAGTTGCAGAACTAAACAGAGAAGGTACCATTTTCTATAAGAGTGTACAGCGACTGGCGTACGCCGATGATATTGATGTCATTAGCCTCAACACCCGCGCCGGATGAAGAAGCGGAACGTATAGGTCTGGTTGTGAAAGAGGACAAGATCAAATATCTCCTGTCAGTAAACAAAAAGTCATCGCATCCTCACTGCTGACAGTCATAACTCGAAGTCGTAGATGATTTGGTTTATCTTACAACCAGTATTTAAACCAACCACTGGCGCGCTGTTGAAGAAAAAAAAACTAAAAACCGTGATATTAAAATAAATATTAACTTTTGTACCACCTTTTACAAATCCAAAACTTGTTGGCTAAAATAGTGGCAACCTACTAGCTGCGTGCCTTGTAAGTTTCAGTTCTTAATCAATGTCACCAATAAACTTATTTGCCACTACTTACAAAGTAATTTCGATGCTCCCAAGTGGCCGCTGGTGGAGTTGTAGGCACATATTTCCATATACATAATGTATATATGTATGTGTTAGCGATCGTGCATTTTATAGTCAAGTGGGAGAGTTACGAGTGGGGAAGTACAATGAAGAGGAGTTAACTTTTGAATTTAATGAATTTAAACCGCATCAAAAGACACGCCTAACCTCTATGCATTTAAATGCAAATGAGCCTTAATGGGTTATAAATAATAAAAATTGGTTAGAAAAACTGGTGAAGAGTAAATTTGTATTCATTTATGTGTGTATTTGTATAAGCAAGTTTTGTTTGGATAGCTTTGGCTTACACCAAAAGTTGAAACTATTGGCAAGGAACTGTTGGAAATGTTGCACTTAGCCGAAATTTTCTTCTTCATCTTTATTGGCGTAGACATCGCTTATGCGGGGATAGCCGAGTTTCCAACAGCTGAGGCTGTTTTGATCTTTTCACTGGGTGCTTTTTCTTTACGTGGCGGGTCCCAAACCCAGCGCGCAAACCTAGGGTGGTATGATTCACCTTCTCTCTTTAGGACGCCTCAAGCGGATGTTTTTTTGGGTACCCAGAGGATACTCGGTTTAAGACCGGAAGTCGTTATATTTAAAATAATCGTTTCTGACCATTTCTAAGTGAATGGCGCTCAGAGAACTTTCCTCCAATTTTGGCTTTAAAAAACTAGCCGAAGACTACAACATCCCGACCTAAAAAATCATATAATTACTATACTTCGGTTGTTGATTGCGATTTTATTTTCCTAATCTATCTCTACAAGACCACGTAACTTGATTATTACTGCAGTATTCCAATATGGCGAATATGAGTTGGATAGCTGGTGTCCTTGTGCATCCCCTCTAGTAAATATATGTATGTCATTCTTGGAAGCGTTAACACAATACTTTTTTTTACTAGAATATTTCATTCTAGGTGCTTCATTGCTTTAATAGGAAGAAGTTAATATGCTCTAGCTAAGCTGTGAACGGACCAGAAGTTGTTTACGTAACTTAAAAGTGGTGATTTTGGCGTGGAAAACGAAGAACGTACTGGGTCGCCAATAAGTTTGAAGATGAGGAACTCGAGTAACTTATTGTCAAACACAAGAAAAGAACGCAGATTTTTCGAGAGTCCCTCAAGTTGCCATTTCAAAAAAGTTGAAAAGCAGCCGGATACCTTCAAAAGAAAGAAAATTGGATGCCACATTATTTGAAGTCAACAGATGTTGAAAGACGATTTTGCATGTCAGAAATGCATCTTGAACGCTGCAATAATAAGTCGTTTTTTATGACAACTTTCAACGAAAAAAAAAACACTTGTCAACTACTAATCAAATTGAAGCGAGTTGTTGTCGAAAAATCTCCAGAAATTGCGACCAGTCATAAGGCAATAATATTCCATCATGAAATCCTTTGCCTCATGTTGCAAGACGATTTAAATACTATTTAGAAACAGCGAGTGGGTAGTTTTGCCTGAACCGTTTTATAGCCAGACTCTCCTGACTTCAGAACGTCTTGACAGAAATACGGTTCCCACTAGGACAGAGTATTAAATATTTTAAGCCGACGCAGGTTTTTGGGATAGAATCTGCATATTGCCTGAAAGACGTCAAGATCTCGTCTGGTTAGTCGTCTTTGTAAGCCGTGAGCTAAATCGCACCATAAGATGTAAGGTATCATAATGATATTTTGTTCATCGGTTACTCAGGCCGAATTTTTTTGCTAAGAAGACTCGTAAAAATGAAAATTTTCCGTTTACTAATGTTTGGTATAAAAGAAACCAGTGGGGAGGAAAATATTATAATAGATTGAGTATACGGTGGAGCATTCCATATAGGTTGGGCTAGGGCTTTCTTGCGATAGATGAAGTGGTTCGCTAAGGCGTACACACAAATTATTTCTTTTTCTTCTTTCGTTTTACAAAATTACTTTAGTGCTGTTTCCAGCTTTCGTACCAGTTAAAACTCGGTTATTGTTGAGCAGTTAAGGAAAATTTAAACTATGATCCCTCTTCATTTACTCAACTGGAGATGTTTGCTTTCATTGAACCAATATTTTCTGTGAAGTTAAAATAATAAAATTCTATTCTTCCTTACTTTCAATACCCAATCTCCGTGTGACGAAAACGATTGTGGTTTGGTTGTTTCATGCTCTCTCTCTTACCACTGTCACCTTCATCTCCCGGCAGATGGTGTTTTACAGTTTGAAAATCACTTGATTAGTGTTGGCGTTTTCAAACAATGAGAGAAAATTAATAACTGTGCCTTTGGACTACACCTTATGATGCATCGCTCCCACAAACCGCTGTGCGAAAGTGCCATTTTGAGTTCACCTTCAGAAAATGAACTGCAATGGCAATATTTCTAAGAAATCTCAAAAGAATTCCATACTTTTATCTTTCACTAATTTTTAGTGAATTCTTTTTTATATGCTTTCTTCTTTTGTTCGTTTCGTTTCGTTTATTTTTTTTTTGTCCAATTTACCAAAGCGGATTTTTCTTTTCGAACGAGAATAAGCTTGGGCGAGCGGTCGGTATTCAATGCAAACTTCTTTCTTTCCGCAGCTCCCCGAGCTTAGCTTGTCAACACAGGAAGAGCAAACGAAACGAAAAAACACCTTCTAATGAAAATTTGCGGCATCCAAGAGAAGCCACAGAGTCGTAGAGAAGCCAAAGGAAGCAATACCATAAGGATGCAATGATTTCAGTTTGGCTAAGTGAAAAAATGTCGAGGAAAAAAGCGAGAATGCAACTTAAGCGAATGCTAAAGAGAAAAGGCAACCATCTGCACGAATTGTAATTGAAAAGATTTTCCACTGAGAAATGGCGCGAATCACCCAGTTTTTTTTTTATGATGCCCAAAGCGGCAGTAGCTATTGGTAGCCATAATGCTACGATTACTCAGCTTTAACTAGAAAAAAAGAACCCTCATAGTGGGTGGTTGTTCGAATCATAAGTTGGCACATAGCATGGCTGCTGCATGGAGACGCTGAAAATTAATAAGGAAACTCTTGGGATATGTGCTGCTGCATGCACTACGTGCAAAGAAAGTCTTGTAAGTGCACAGAGAACGCAATGCTAGATTTCTGTTGGTGGGCTGGCAACGCAGTGGGCGTCCGAAATGAAGATCTGTGACATCAAAGTCGCATTCATAATTAGATTATAGTTAGGAGATGCCAGTAAGTGTCCTCGGAGAGTCTCAATTTGCTTTTATATAGGGAATGTCTGATCAGCGCTTAAGAAATTGGCAGCTGCGTTTATGAGCAATGTTTCAAGGTTTAGCCGACCCCACGCTTATTAAGCGCGAATCTCGCTATTTATCACCTCCTACTTGAAGTTGGCTGTGGGCACTCCGGCTGCTAGCTGTTCGCAAATAAATAACCACAATAATTGCGAAATAAGTAAGTATTATGGAAATTTCACGTAAATTGAGGAAATGCAATTTTCTAGTTTTCGTTTTTGCCCCACTCCCTCCCGCTCTTTTGCGCTGCTTACGGCCAGATGGTCGGTCGTGTTAATTTAGCATTTGGCGTTCGCCAGTGTGAAGGTGAGTGGAGCGTTGGTAGCTTGTAGGCATATTTATGTGACGGTTGCACAAAAAAAAAAAATAAGAAGGAGCCATTGGTTGACTTGCTGCTGGTGGTCGCATTGCATTCGCTAAAGAGGCAACAAAAATACCAAACCGCAATTATGACGGTCCGTTGGGGCGTTTGCTATTTTTATTTTTTATTTGAACTTCCGGTTCGTTGGCTGTTCTATGACGCATTTAATTTCACTGCCTACTAAAATTTGTGTGTGGATGGGCTATGCCGTGAGGGCTTGCTGGATAAAAATAATTATTCGACTCGACAGAATTCGTTATTGAAATTAAAGCTTTCCGATGATTTATTTATTTTTCTCGCTTATTGTATGGTGATGCTTTAAAAGTGAGATTTAAGGTTTATCAGTGCTAATCGTCGCTGTACTATTTAACCGATAAGTGATTGAAATCTGCTTTAGATTATGATACAGTAACCTCTCAGTGAATAAAGAACGATGACGTGGAATAATTATACTTGAGGTTTAAGGTACCTGTACTTACCGAACCTGAACTTACCGAAAAATATTGGAAATTTCGCCGATTTTACGGATTAAAATACGGAAGAATCGCAATGTCGGTAGGTGATTTAATTATGTTTTTGGTAAGGGAATCCCACAGTGAAATCGGAGAGAGTTAAGATACCGTAAACGTTAACTCTTTTTTCTTCGATGTCGACTATCAAAAATTAATTTGCCGATTTTCGGCGTGGTCGCCGGCCCAGGTCGCATCGATAACGGCAACCACGGAGGGTTAGGTGATAAAAATCTACGATTTCGAATTGACAGACCGCCGACTGAAGACACGGAGTTGGCTAAGAAAGTTGGCATCTCGAAAGACTGACATTGAAATACTGGATGTCTCTGGCTAAAGACCAAGGAACAATTCAAAGAGTAGACTTCACCCGTTGAACCTCCTCTGAAGGTGATAGCACGCAATATTCGGGATTTACAAGGTGCTGTATTCTACATCGAATAGTTAACCACTATTGGCGAAGAAGATATTGAGAGGCTAATAGTTCCACTATAGCTACGGTCAAATTATTCTAAGTACTGTTGCCACATTCTCCGCTTTCACCAGATTCTTGGACGAATTAATGAAATTGGAGTATCGCTGGGTCAAGTATTTGTAAAAAGACACCACATTTTGCAGTAATTAGAGGAATATACTCTTCCAAGGTGTCAATCATCTCGGGCTTTTCAGCGGTGTTAAAACGTGGGATCTTTGAGACCACACTACAGCAGATTGTTGGATCTATGCTTCGTTGGAATCTAGCGCCATATTGGTGGAACCAAAGGTCATCAACATCAATATTTTTCAACTTAGGCACGAAACAGTTATTAATCATGGCTCTATAGAGTTTCCCGGTTTTGTTCTCATCACTCTCAATGTGATAATTTTGTGTATTAATTTAAACCGAAAGTGAGCTTCATCACTGAACAAAATTTTCTTGTGTAAATTGTGATCGCCGGTCATCTCGTTTTGAACCCGTTCACCGAATGTGCAACTGGCTGAATGGTTGTACCATTATAAGAGTGCAGAGAAGGAGTTCAAGACAAAATATCTCTTGTCATTATACAAACAGGCGTCGCTCGCGACTTGTCTCCCACGTCGCTCTTGACAATCGGCGAAAATTTCGTCTATCTTGGAATCAGCACTATTGACAAGTAAAGTCCTCTCTCGAGGACCACAGAGCACACTCTATAACTTACTCATGCAGAGGGACCTACGATGACTGATGAGTCGGCGTTACGACTTTTCGAGGGCATTTCTTTTCTTCTATGGGAGATTTATGGTCCTTTGCGCATTGACAACGGCGATAACCGCAGTCGATGCAACATTGAGCTGTACGAGATAAACAATGCCATTGACATAGTTCAACGAATTAGGAGACAGCGACGTCGCTTTCTCAGGTTCTACTGGACCGATTTACCTGAATTTTTTTTTAGAGAGTCGTATTTGTAGACTAGTCATATCAACAAATTTAATTTTTTATTATTTTTTAAAAAATTTGAAACAGTCAAGAAAGTAATACGATACCTGACTCTGCTCTATACTAGAATTTCTCTTTAAAACTATTATGTTTTTAGTGTAATAATGAAAATGACAAATCACATTGTCAAATGCTGGGGAAAAAATACCGAAACAACGTAGAAAATTGCGACCAGTGTATTTATTCACTATAAAATTCTAATTTTACCAGTCGGACAATTAATCTTTATGCGAAAGGAAAAAGTGATTAATCTTTTTAGAACCCACATTTTATTGCCACATTTCATGAACTAAGTAAGTAATGAAAATTAATCACTTTTTCAAAAACTCATTTTTCAGCAAAACTATATCTTTTTTATTCATGGTTTCAAACAGAGCTCACCCCTCTGCCGAAAAAAATGTAATGCAGCGCGGGTTTTTGCAAACATGACGAACTATTGACACACTCCCCGACTGCCTGTCTATTTGCTCTTTTTTTATCACGAAGTTAACAAGTCAATTAAATACGCACAACTCAGGGTTATAGGCTGAAGCGCGGTCTGTGATAAGTAACCTCAAAATTGGCTGACGCCTGTACCAAAAACTGACAAATTCAAGTGTTGAGCAAAATTTACAAGTGCTGCTGGCAGAAAAAATGACTTAAGCCTATTAACATTTTTTGCCTTGATTATTTAACAATTGTGTTTTTTATCGAACTCTCCTGCAATGATGAGCGCTGTCTATTCAGTGTGTTGCATGCTGTCAAAGCTTGTTTGAATTCTGACTTTTCACCGTGTGACTGCAACTCACCCCTCGACGCAATTTGTTAACCCTCATTTTTTCAGCAGTCGACTCGAAAAAAAAAAAAATTAAATCCAAACGGAACAATGTGTCGCGATCCCTTCCGTGTGTGTTTCGGTATTGTTGGATCTCCCCTCTCTATTGGAATCTGTTGTGATCGATCAATTGCGGTCGATCACTTTCTCTTTTTCCATTGATCGATGATGGAAAACTGTTTAATGGTATTCATTGGTAGCTTTGTGATTGGTTTAATGGGGCGTTAAGCATTTATTGTGAAAACTGCCTTGTTGCCTGTTTGTTGTTCAATTTGTTTTTGTTACATTGTAGACTCTATAGTGTAGAGCATAATGTTTGCCAATTAAATATTTATTGATGACTGTGGCATTTGTTCTTCTTTTGTTAGGGTATCGATTATGTGCTTTAACTGTTGCTAACAATGTCAATTCTATTAATTCAATTTTTGCTAACGATTTGGGAACGAATTGTGGAAATATGTAGATGTCGCTGTTGTATTATTAGAAAGTCTACATGATTGGGATAGTTTTAAGGCAATTGTAGAACAAAATATTAGCATTGTTGATGTGTTTTGTCATTCTAATCTAATTTCGGCACAATAAATCAGTATTAGATCATCTTTAGCATAGGTTGGACTTTTTGATTTTCAGACGATGAACAAAGCCAATAAACAACTTTAAGAAATTTAAATGATTTTAGTTCAGAAACGTAGATTCACCAATATTTACGTGTCGTACTCACACGTCCCATTAGATAGTGCTTATACTAAGGGCCTTCCACAAATTATCTTACAAATATCATAAATAAAGACCTTTTTGGCCTTTTTTTTAAGTAAGAAGAGGCATTAAAAGCCGAGGTGGGGACTTCAATCCGCTAATCCTAGCCTACTCGCTACTCCAGACTCTCCTACGAAACCCACTGATTAAGTATTAGTTCGTGGGAGTGATAACACATTTAGGTCTCCTCTATGACACGGACTGATATGAACACCAAATCTGTTAGTTTTCTTATGATTGAGACTGCTGCTTCGCTGACAGCTTTCCAGTTGTCAGAGGACTGACACATGAGTGTCGTTAAATTTTCTGCCGTAAAACTACCAGCGAGTGTACTTTAAGTTTTTCCCTGTTACTTGAAAAGCGAGGCAATAAAAAATAATACCTGTTCAGAGTCTTCAAAGCATTCTGAACCCGTAGGACAATTCGGATTAATGTCGTGCTGGAATCTGTACACGTCTAAAGCATCCATTTCACTTAGTATTTGGGTTAGACCAAGTCTGTCGAATGGATGTCCGGTATCCGTCCGTGGGCCTAACGTTATTCGATTGAAGTTTGCCACCTTTGATAGTATTCGTCACCCTGGATGTCAATGATGAAATGAACATTCATCGAAAACCACAGATATGACTATGGTGTTAGCAAAGTTTAAACTAAGATCCTTCCTTCCAGAATGTGAAATTTTGCTATATGGGAATATGAATCCCTTAATCAGGAGATGTGACACTCAGTCCGCGATGACTCATATCTGCTCCAGAGGGTACTGGTACCAATAATAGCTTTATGGTTATGACGTGGAAACTAAAGTTCAATTATCGCAATGGAAGCTAAGTTAGGTCGAATGTGAAGGTCTTGCTAACAGTTTTTTCCAATTGCCGATGTGTCTTACATAACGAGTTCTTGTCAAAGAGTCGTACGGCCCATAGAGAATATTACCTGCAAGTTATGCGAAATATGCTCAAAGCAATCAGCCAGAAACGCACGGATTTGTGGAAGTGCCAAAATATTCCTTTGATATATGAAAACCCCTGCTCTCGCATCGTTGCTTGGCGTTGCGAATATTTGACCAAAAACAACACATTAATGGAGCCACAGCCACCGTATTCTCCAGACCTGACCCCACGTGAATTTTTTGTTTCCAAAACTGATGAGGCCCATGAAAGGACGAGTAGATAAAAGCTTGAGGAGCTAAACAAAATCACAAGAAATACTTGTTTAAATGCTTTGAAGATTGGAAAAAACGCTGGGAGAAATACAATATATTTGGGGGTGATTACTTTGAAGGGGTCAAACAAGTTATTCATGAATAAATAAGCCCCTTCCTAACTGTTGTTAACGAGTGCTAGAATCAATTGAAGAGTTCAAAGGCCCTTCTTGGTTTTTTGGACCAAAAATTTAAAGGCGATGTGTTTTTTTGGCTTGATGACATGACGAGTGGATGTATGCAATAACATCCTCTATATAATACAAAACATATATACCGTTACTCTTATTACTACCTTCCTACTCATCCACTAAAAAATATTCGCGAAATTTTCTATGTTTCTACAATACAACAATATAATATCAGTCTCGAAATTCGGTAATTTTTTATTGTAAGCATTACGATATGCATATCGCGGCGACAACAAAAGTCAATTTTTTACATAACTGTTTTTTAATCTGCTGTTGTATTATGCTGTCAAGAACTATAACAATTCAAGATTTATGCACACTCGCCTCAATGCAGTGGATAGTCTGTCCTAAAAGGCGACGCAAATTCAATGTTTCAGGGTCTACATAACATATTTGCCGTTAAAACGCACATCTGTATTTTCATTAAAATTTATAGAGCGTAATACTTTTTTGTCGACACCTTTTTTTTCCTTGAAGCAGATACACGCTGTTACTTTTTACGAGTGCACACATTCCGGAAACATTGCTACATATTGTTCGCATCCTCCTGAGGCAACGGTGGTATGGAGTTTTTTCTTCATTGGTTAGACAATAGTGAAATATGCCAGCATGGAACCAAAGAAATGAAAATGGAAAATAGAAAAAACTCGGTGTGGCAAAAAAAGTTTTGAAAAATTTCATTAAAATTAACCCGGAAATTATGAGCGTGTCAAATAAAAGAAAAAAAGAGAGCGCGTCAATGCAAAAAAAATGAAATCTGAATTAAAATAACAACCTAACAAGCCGTCAGCACATCGCGACACTACTGACATTAACTCGTTTATTTTTTTTTTTCCTGACGCTCTGCACTAGAAATACTTGCTTTTTTAACAATTAAATTATTTTTTGCTCAAAAAGTGTTGTTTTTTTTTGCCTTTTGGTTGTTGACGTTGTTGCTTGACGACGGTGGCTCTCGCTTGGGTACTAATCCAGGGAGTCACTGCCACCACCAACTAGCATCACAATCATCCTCATCATCATTATCGTAAGCATCATAAGCATCAGCACCAACACCGTTGAGGGGTGGCTACCGTTTTTATATGCCCATTAATGCAGCCCACCCCTCGTGCCTCCATACACGTGAACTTTCATATATACAAATGTATGAGTTCTTCTTAAAAAAAACAACAATAGTCACAAAATGCGTTTAAAGCTGTGAAAATGTTATTTTTTTATTCATAATAATATTTTTTTTTAATTTTTTGGTATAAAATTACGTTTTTTGCTTAGAAATTTTGGAAATGCACGATTTGAATGTTAGATAAAGTCAAATGGATTTATGTTACAATTTTAATTTCTGTTTACGCCTGAAAATATAATGCACAGATGTATTATTGTATATACATAAGTATATGTTTATAAAAAATACAAGAATCCGCATTGTAGACATGTCAAGATTTAAACAAGCAGTACACCGAATGAGATTAGAATATTAAAAAAGTTGTTTGAAAGTTGTCGTGAAGCTTTCACTACACTTGAGAGCAAGTTTCCTGATTACTGTAGGGTGTTTCATAAAAAAAAAAATGGCGTTCAAATGACGGATGGCGATTTCCTGTCAGTTAGAGTGATATCTTATAATCGTCATCAAAGTATCATAAGTAAAACGTATGATTGTGCATTTTCCTCGAGATAGAAAGTTGGTGAGGGAAATTTCTATAAAACAGTTGCACCGATTGACCACTTTTTTTGAGTTTGATTGTGTTTGGTCAATAGAATTTGGTTTTTTTTATTCAAAAAAGGTCTCTTCAAGGGCAATACACTGATACACTTTCAAAGGAGGCCGCAGTTTCAGAGATCACCTCTTCAATTGACGACAGCTCCTTCCCGGCGAACATTATTTTTTTAAATTGAGAACAGTAAATAGTCGCTGGAGGCCAGATCTGTTGAATACGGTGGATGCGGAAGCAATTCGAAGCTTAATTTATAGATTTCCATGCCATTCTTTTCTTTCAACCAGGGCCGTTTTTCGGCGATTTTGTCCCTCAAACGGTAAATAATGCTATGCAATAGACTGTTGTAGCTGGTCCTTCCTTTTTTGAGGTAGTCAATAAAAATTATTCCATGCGCATCTCAAAATACAGACGCCATAACCTTGCCGGCCGTCTGTTGCGCTTTTCCACGCTTTGGACCGGGTTCATCGTGTGCAGTCCACTCGTATGACTTTCGATTGGATTACGATGTTTAATACGTTTTAGCATATTCAAACACTGCTTCGAATCATCAACTTGTCATTGTTTTTGGGCAAAAAGAGAGCTCGAGTCGCATCCACTTTATTCAGAGCTTTCTCACATCCAATAAATTCAAATATCATTAGAGTGCCTGCTATCTCGAACAACCTCACTTTACGGTCATTCAAAATTATTTGATTGTTTTTTGATGTTTACATTAGTGAAAACTTCTTTTGGGTGTTCACTGAGTTCACCGGCTTGGGTGCTCATTTCAGCACTTCTTAACTTAGCATTCAAATCCTTGATGGTTGATTTTCCTGGGGCAGTGTCCGGGAACTCCTCATCAAGCCAAGTTTTCGCGCAGTCGATTTTCGAAAGATTCTTCTGAGGCGAATTTTCCATGAATAAAATCATTCGCAAAGACAGGGTCAGGTAGGAATCATCCGTAATAAACTCCCAAACAAGCTCTCGGAGCTTCTAGCGAGTCACTATCGATGGGTGGCCTGGTGATGTCCTAAAGAACATATATTCCAAAACAGGCTGATTCTGGGTCCAATTTCTGTTCGACTGTCCAATTTGTGACTGTACAGGTCTCAGTTTGTCCAAATTGGTCATAGGAGATGATTTCCTACAAGTACCACCAAGAACGAAGGAAAACTTTGTGACTGTCGATTCAGGCAGGGCCACTTCTGGGTCACCGCGATTCGATCACAATTCTGAATTCCGACAGAATATTTATTTTTCACGTTATTCTATTAAATAGTTAGTCGATGTTATGTATGATATATTTATATGACAGGAAACCATCTATTGAGTTTTTAAATAAATTTATATCGATTGTATTTTCACATTCACGAAGTATTGACATTGTAAGGCATTATACCTTGTCATCTAGAAAATCCAAATAAATTTGCCATACCTCAGTGTCGCCGAAGTCTGTTTGTGTCTCATCTCATCGCGCTGGTTCAAATATTTACTCATAATTAAAATGCACTTTGTCCACACTTCTAAAAGCAAAACAGCGAATAAGCTCGCAACAATTCCCAACAAGATGCTCATTGAGACAACCTCAAACCTTATACGGTGGCATGTCGCTGGGGGCGTTGATTGCAGTGTACACGGAGAAGATTTTAAACTAAGTGAGATATTTCAAAGGTAGGATATTTGATTCCGTTGATTTAACAAGCAAAAGCTAATGGATTGGTCAGCATTTCCTTAGACCTGAAGTTTTTTCACACAGTCTTGCAGTGGACGATTGGAATATTATAGAGTGGCACAGGGTCAATTCATCTATCCAAAGTTAGAAAAAACTCTGCTTATGAGTGTAACTACATAAGAGAAGAAAGTTTACAAAGAATACTTTTGAGTTCGTTTATAGTTTGAAAACTTATTTGAAACAAAAACTTGAGATTGATAACGGCATGGACTATTTTAGTCTCTGAACTTAAAGTATTCAAGGTGGTTTGTATTGTTTCGAATTTAGGCAGTTGGTATACCATGCAAACTGTTGTTACTTCTTCGATGGTTCGAGCTAGCTAGGCCAGAAAAGGACTCAAAAATCTACCCGATTGGAGTAGAGTCCTTGCAAAAACCTCTAAAACTATAAAAAGAAACTATTAATTTTTCCAGGTGCAGTTTAATTAATAGTATACATATTTACAAGGTAATACTAAGTTAGGTGGCCTTCACATTATACAGTGCTAGTATTATGGGGCGTGCACCGTGTTCGCATCAACGCCATGGATGGTCGTAAAGGAGAAATCGGGACAGTTCGTTGGAGAAAAATAATTACATTGGCTATTGCATTAGCTGTTTGGTGTGGAGCTTTAGCGTAAATTAAACAAACTAATGCCGACAAGAAAAATGGAATTCAAGGGGAAGAAGCGAACGCAGCGGCAATGAAGCCTAGGTGGCTACAGCAGACAGAGGATAGTTGCTGACGAACCAAATGGAATGACATTCTTTGGCCGATTGTCAAGGAAATATGCCTAACAAGCCGACGCAAGGCCTCTGGAGATCTGCTGGTGGTTATGGTTATGGTAATGTGTGTGCAATGGCTTCTGGGAAGTCAGTGCCGTCAAATATGCTCTCGTAAAAGACAGTTAGCGCATCGCGACCAGCACACTGTCAGCGCATTTGTTGATTTGTCCGTCCAACTGAAACATAATTAAAATTGCGTTGAATAAAATTGCATGAAATGAATTATACATTTAATGAACTCAAATGTATATACTTGCAAGTATACATAACGGGTGAAGCGTTTGGTTCACTTCATTTCAAGTCGCAGGGAAGCATGCTTTGTCAAACGAAATGTGGACAGAACGTGAGTATTGGAAATATAATTGAATGAGACGAAACGGAATAGCTAAGTTGTGGAACTGGTACAGCCTAATGAATATTATTTCATGATTGTTGGAGGAATTCTGCGGAGTCGAACGACTTTGGCGTGTTAAAAACACGGTTCCATTCCGGTTACGTGGACTCGACTGTCGTCGAAACGCAACCCAAACCCAAAGATCTCTTATTAATTGCTTACGACGTCGATCATTTAACAATCGAATTTGCAGAGTTTTCCCTTTCGATATAGTTTCTTGATTGAGATCTTGGAATAACTGGAAGCTAGTTTTCATGACGGCGCCAAAGAAAGTTCTGGGAATTGGAAACTCTGGAAAATAAAGTATCATCGGAGAATACCAGTTTTTAGAGTGGTAACGTCAATGATCAATTTTGCTGTTCCAAAGGTAATTTGATCATCACTTAGAGACATTGAACATTAATTTTTTAAGTTGGAACAAGGACTTTGAGGGAACTTTTGGGTATTTTTGGGCATTGGTTAGAGTTTCATCTTGCAAGTTGGGTATTATATTATCTGGACGATGTCGATTGGTCTCGACAGCGTGCGATATTTCATGAAGCAGATATTATGATGCAGATGTTATGATGCAGTAAATAATTTATAAGATATTTTTACTAAAGTTTCGGAAAACTGTAGAGAGAGTTTTGAGCAATACCAAAAGCACCGTCTTGATCGGGATGGACTTCACCGAGCCAAATMGAAATCAAAAGAGTCGGCGGCGTACGTCGATGACATCGATATCTTAGGCCATATCAACCGTGCCGTTAGTTCATGGACGATGACCACATCTGGTGAGTCGGTGGTACGAGTTTTTAAGAGAAAGGTTCTTCGGAAGATTTATGGTCCTTTGCGCATTGACAACGACGAAGGCGGCAGTCGATGGAACGATGAGCTGTACGAGACATACGATGACATTAACATAGTTCGTTGAATTAAGAACCGTTGTCTAGGTCATGTCGTCAGAATGGATGAAAACACTCCAGCTCTGAGAGTATTCGACAGTGCCCGCCGCGGGAAGCAGAGGAAAGTGATGACCTCCACTCCGTTGGAAAGAACGATTTGCGCGTTGTTGTTAGCTTAGCTATAACCGCGTAACTCGTGTCTATGCCAATAAGGAAGAATAAGCAGAAATAAAAGTAAATATTGGCTTTTCGATGCTAAGTTCACTTTATTTTCATAACTTTCCAATAAAAAGTCGCCATTTGTGCCACCTTGTACCTTGAGTTTAGGCTGTCCTTGCCACTGTGACAAGCGTATTTGACAAAGGAGGCCTGGGGAATCGGCGACAAAGTGGGCGAACTAGCGGTAAATACCAGCGGGACATCTTCAATGGGAAATAAAAATGTAATGCAACGTTGCCAACACAACTGCTACCGACATAAGCTGGGCAATAGGCGGCATGGGCCGGGCAAAACAGACGTAGACATACACAGGAAAGCGGCGAGGAAGCGTGAGGTCAAGGATAACTTCTTTCTTCCACGTGTATTTGCAGTTTTAAAAAGTTTCTTTTAGTGAGAGAATATAAATTCTTTTGCACAGCTATCTTCGCATGTGAGCCGACGCACTTTGCCACCGTATAATGACTTACGACAAGTTGCATTATAAATCCAACCGGTACTCACAGCGCTTACATATTTATGTATGTGTGTTGAATATGGAAAGAATGTATTGCATTGCAAATAGGCGTGCATTAATGTTTCATATGCAATAAATATGCGAGTGGCACGCACATACCTGCCTGCATACATACATACCTGCCTGAGTCGATGAGCATAAATATGTATGCTTGTATTCATTATTGGTAGGAGCGCACCGACGTCCTAGTGGGAGACTCATTTCATATACACACATATATATGTACATATAATACTTAAGCTTTGTTAGAGAGGTGGCAACATTTCAAGGAGCGTGCCACACCAAAACAGCGACCAAAACACATTTGCATTGATATGCCTAGATATGCTTATAGGCGTATACCGCATAATATATAGATACATGTGAATGGGCTCGTACGCGCGTGTTTTGTTCATTGGGTGTGTTCAAGTGGCACATTATTGCTGTTGCCGCTGCTGCTGTTGCTGCTACACTTGCCTATCTATCATAAGATGTGCCACAATGCCGTACATTGCCGCTTGTTACCTCATTGCATTCGCTTTTGCACTTGCAGCGCGAGCTCAGACTCAAACTCTTCGCCGGATTCCTTCACACCGGCCCCGCGACCTTTCATTCAAAGTGTGCACATTGTGCCTATGCACTTGCGCAGCGATTTGAAAAAAGGAGAATTGCAGTAAAATGTGAATGGTTTATAATGAACCTCGCTCTCTGTAGAATCTATTTATGCGTATACATATTTAGGAATTAATATAGTATTAGTATTCTATGTGGTAACCCAATGAACAATAACAGGTATACGGTCTTGATAGTATACATACTTGTAAGTTTAATTTAGAAGTGCTTCAAACATAATCGTGCTCCAATGTTGGGAGAAAGCTTGTGGATCACTCTGAACAATTTTGTTTGTGCCTAAAACCGATTTCAAGCCAGCGATGAACAAAGACTACTTTGTAGGCCCTGTGGAATCATCGGTCCGTATTTCTTCAAAACAGATGCCGGTGAGAATGTAACCGTCAATGTCGACTATTATCGCGCCATGGTAACCGACTATTGATGCCTGAAATTGAAGCTCGTAATCTCGACGACATTTGGTTTCAACAAGACGACGCCACTTTCAACACATCGCATCAATCAATGGACTTATTGAGAGAACACATCAGTGAGTAGATAATATCACGTTTTTGGCCGGTCGGTTGGCCATCAAGAACGTGTGACCGTTAGACTTTTTCTTGTGGGTATATGTAAAGGCTAAAGTCCATGCGGACAATCCCGCTCATTTCAGGCTTTTTAGCAAAACGCATGTCCAGTTACCAGTCGAAATACTCAAACGAGTCATCGAAAATTAGACTCAACGAATGGGCCATTTGAGTCGAAGCCGGGACCACCATTTGAAAGAGATAATCTTCCAAAAATATATGCCAAAGAATGCTCTTTCGATTGATAATAAACATTACCCATTAGATTTGAAGGTTTTGTATTTTTAGCAAGAGTATTGAAAAATTGCAGTAAACAATGGCAATGTCCGAATATATGAAAGCACTCCAGATCTGCCAGGAAGCAGAGGAAGAGGAAAAAACATTTCTAAAAAGCCTGCTTAAAAAGTTTCTTAAAACCCTGTTTACCGTTTAATTAGGGGGTAAAGAAAAGTAAAAGTAAAGAAAAGTCTAGTTGGATGGACTTCTAATGTTTCTCGATCAGAACTTGTAGCGGTAGTAAAAATGGTAGAAAAGCTATGAAACTAGTGAATTTAGAAGAAATTGTTCCTTAAAAATTCTTTGTGACACATGACAGGAATCTTAATACCAAATTTCCATTGAATTACAATTAAATCAAAGTAATGACCAGAAAGCCATAAATATCAACAGAACATATTAAATTAATGACTTGAAACAGTTTGTAATAAAATCTAAAAGAAATTACTTAAACGGAAACATTATGCTCTACGCTTTTCAAAACGAAATAATTTTAAGATTATTGAGAAAAAAGATGGAAAATGGTCTAATGCTGTTTGCAGGATTTCGCTTCTAGCACACTGAACAGTGTTTGTTTGAACGAAATTACGATTTGGTGCTTCAAAACCTGATCGGGTAAAAAAAGAAAAATTATGAGACCAAATCTATAGAATGTGAGTTAATACCGTTACTCCAAGAAAGTTTCTGATTTTTTTCCAAGGTATGAAAATTGTTGAATACTGAAAATGGGTGCTTCGCCAAAGCTCACCCAAAATAACAACTGCAAATCGGGCCAATCCTAACTCGTAACAGACACTTTTGCTTTTACCGGTAACCTGCCATTTTGGCTCTATGGGAAGTGCGTACACATCCATGTAGCTTCATTTGTGCGGCGCATTGTCAAGTGCATGCGGCATACTTGGCGCATTTTTATGCATTCCAACTAGCCAGCGATTTCTTTAAGCTGCCACCTGCACCCACTCGCTCGCTAGCTGGCTTTAACTACCGTTAGGCACATTGGCATTGGATTTACATAGTTATTTCCCCACAACTTATGTGCGCGTGCGTGTGTATGTGTGTGTGGGTGAGCGTTTGAGCACAAAGAAGCGTTCGCAGTTCTAATATAAGGTATAGAAAAGTGCTTGCATTCACCTTATCTATTGGGACGAGTGTGGGCAAGTTGCAACAAAGCAATGACTTTGTGAAGCGCTGACTTTGCGGCGTTAAAATTGCATAGGCGCTTTAGGCTTAGCTTTTAATGGGATGTCTGTTGAAGCACTCAGTCACTATAATTACTTTTTGCAACATTATTACTTCATTCAATGATGATCTATTTAACCGTTGCCAAAGGCCGGTGGGTGGGCGATTGTTTGCGCGTATCCGTTGGTTGGTCCATTGGTTGGTGGTTCGATGGCTTTGCTTTGCTGATGTGAAAAATATGGTGAACGCATTGATGCCATTAAATTATGGTGACTCAATGAATTTCAAATTTACATGTGTTCTTTATGCATACGATTCATTACGCCTTTGTTAAGCTCACACGCATACTGTCCTCAGTGAATAGTCGTATGGGTATATGGAAATGTGAAGTTATTAAAAATGTATGAGAATGAGAGTCTTAGAAAATAAGTTATGTATCTATAATGATGTGGATACTCACGTATCTAAGACTTTATGTAAATCTTTAATATGACAGCTGTATATCTTTGTGATCCTACAATTAAGTAGCTTCTTGTAGAGAAAAGGTCTTGAGTCAAATTTTAGTTCGATTATTCAAAAACCGGGGGAAAAGTTCATGCCTACACAGATGGAGGGGCATATCTCTATCAGATGGTCAGGCTGAAAATTTATATATGAGTATATAATGTAAAAGGTATCCGTCGCTTCCTTTTCGGTGTTACAAACTTTGTGGTAAACTTATGATTTGCGGCGAACTTAATACATCCTGCGTCAGAGATCGCTGCAGCTGGTACGCCATACTATGTTATATATATAATACCAGTTATACTATTATTAATATACTTAATTAACTATACAATACAGTGAAAATTTCATTTACAGTGATATCTCCCAGACACTGACGAACTGTATGCAATGTTTTGCTAAAATTGGTTCAGTAGTTTAGGAGTCCATCGCGGACAAACAATGTATATATAAATAGATTTTATAATGTATCTAATAGGTTAGGTTAGGTTAGTCTGGTAGGCCGATGAGTGTAGACCAGTTGTGATGCGTTCCGATACTAAATGGAGTTCAATTACTAGGTCTGTGAAAAGTAGTCATCCTTTAAGATAACTGCGCTTGACGCGAATTTCAATAGACTCTGTGGTCTCACTATTGCTACCTCTTCCAGTGTGTTATCCGTGGGGATCCCAGCCCTTACAGCGTAGTCTTGCCAATGCGCAATAAGTGCACAAGGGATATTTCATTGTCTTCCTGGTGCCTTGCTCTAGACATTTCCTGCTGTCTTCTCAACCTGTCAGCCCCATTCTGGCACCAGACAGTGATCAGTTGGTATTCCGATCATATTCCTACAGTCTCTTCTATCGAGTGCGAATAGGAATTTTGTGTAATTCCGCGTCTAGCGTTTTGCTCATGACTCTTGCACCCAGTTAGCTCGTTCTTTCGGGTTTTGATTTTCTTTACCATGCTTCTGTTCAGATCGTCAAATGTTGATCCCGTATTTGGGTGCTATTCGTACACTATTATTGACATTCTCGTCCACTATTTCATTGCTTATGATTGCCTTTCTGACCTGCGACCCACTTAAAGTGAAGTTACTTGCTTCTGGTAGAGCTTTACACTGCTATCGCTTGAAATGAAGTCTATGTACTGAAAAGTCCAACGGTGATTCAATTGTTCAGTTGCAATTCTTCATTCTTAAAATATTAAAAATACTACTACAAAATAGTCACACCAATGCTTAATTCAATTATTCCATGTATTTACTATAAGCCTCGTTTGGCTTTCAGTGCCTTCAGAGAATTTTGGTTTTTCTGTTTTATTTATTTCTGGAGCGCCATTCGCTGGATAGTTGAACAGTTTGGTAATGATGCG
Source organism: Bactrocera latifrons (assembly GCF_001853355.1). NCBI lineage: Eukaryota > Metazoa > Arthropoda > Insecta > Diptera > Tephritidae > Bactrocera > Bactrocera latifrons. Next base: position 864,896 of record NW_017534841.1, read on the forward strand.
TTTGAGGATTGTAGGATCCTCAGCTACGTTGTCTCTCTTGTAACCTCTATTCGACCTCGTTTTTGTTAAAGATTCAGATATTTGCACGAGTATATATTTCACATTATCCGCGATCTCTCTGATGTCAACATAACGATTTTCAAGCAATATTTACTATACTTACGGTGCTATCGTCGTTAACAAAGGTGGATCTTTGATTCGTATGAGTTTTCGATGACTACCCGATCTTCACAGCATGCTTTGTGCCACACAGATATTTGTGTTCGTATCAAAGTAGACTCCATTAAAACATTTTTGTCCATATTTTCAAGGACTTGAAAGGTGTGAGTCCATTGAAAACAAAAAAATTCAGGCAAAATCGTTCTTAAAATTTTTTCATGCTAAAAATCACCAGAAAAACTTTGTATCGATCGATTAAATTATGAAAACTAAAGTGTGAGGCCGGGTCAATTTTGATCATATACTATACCAAAAAAAAGCTTTTGGGGGAAATTAACACCGCCTTCCCCTCCCCATTCTGAATCCGCCACTGTCTTGTACTCTTAAAAAATATTCTCAAAAACTCTAAACTTTTGGATTTACATATTTCAATTTCACCAGTTTTCGCCACAAATTCTCATTTATGGTATCATAAAATTAAAAAAAAAAAGGTTCGATGCAATTTTTCACTTTCTCTGATATTTAATTCGCATATTTACTACTTTCTTTTTAGTGCTTTGTACAACGGTCCTTAAAGAATTAGCATTTTAAATACCATACACATTTTGTTGTTGCCATTCAACACACTTTTAATTGGTTAAGTGTAACCGGTTACTACTAATTTCCAATGCACGAACTTATTGAATCCTGCTGTTCAATTAAAAAGCACAGAAGTTGCTACACTATACAAATAGAATGTGAAAAGACCCTTTAAGGCAACAATAAACAATTAAGATCTTGAGTTTTCAAAGCAGGAATAAAAGAAAAGCGACGCTTTCAGCGGAACCTGTTCGCATTACGGGCAGCTATCCAACCCGCCGGCGGTACATTCATACAGCTAACCCAAATAAATATTTTAATTTGCATAAAAACGAATCTTTGTGCGCCCGAACTAATTGAAAAGGTTGCTTTCGTTGAATGCCAGTGATGCTTAGCGATTTTCACTCCAATGGCACTTTACCTTCAGGAAGCTGAAGTGTGACACATTGCGGAGCAAGGATATTGTTTGAGCACAACAACATTTGTTATTGGCTTGGTTGTAGTTTGAATCAGCGCTGGCATCGTGGGAAAGATATTTTTAATATATATTTTTTTTTTTTTCAGTAACGCCGAGCACTTTTCCGAACTTCTTGAAAATCTTTGAATAATTAAATATTAGAAAAAAATATATGTCATTTCGTTGAAGTGCCCGTGCCAAGGACAAACGTATGTAAATCAGGAAGAAATCATCAACAGACATTTGTGTTTCTTACAATGAGTGCGTGTATTTTGTTGCTGTTGTTTAGTATATGTAATGCCAGCTGAAGGGTGATTGTTCACACACAATTCCCTCTCAACTACAATATTTGCTAGACCAACAATGTCGATCGTCTTACTATCCCGTAAGAAGAGCAAGCCGAAATATCAACTATTTGGACACATCCTGCACATACACGCACACATACATATGTATACACATACATATGTAATTGTAAAGCACGGTGACATAATTTGCATATGATGCTGCGATCGTCTTTTCACGTCCACAACTAAGCGAGGGGAGTAAAAGCGGTAGAGGACACATTAGTTTTACAACAACAACAATTAGTTCACATTTGCTAGCATCTGGTAGCGCAGTGATTGCAGCGTTTAACCCTTCCATTCACCTATTTTGCATATTAAGTAGCATTTGGTGTTTTTCAACTCATTTCGTTGGCAAATGTAGAATTTAAATTGAAAAAACAAATAAAAAAACGAAAAAATACCTGAAATTTTAATAGAAAAAATAATAACGCTATTATTTCGGAGTTTATCTGGATTTTAAATTAGTTGTATTGTTGTGCATGTGTGTGTGTGTGTGTTGGGATGGGATCGCAGGCTGTAGACAGGAAGCGGGACAGCTTCCCATTCCCATGTGGCGAAAAACACTTGTGGAAAAAAATTTCATTAAATTTATAGTATATACATGCATATACATTTGTACATATGTATGAACATATATACATGCAGAATGTACACATGTACATTCAGACGTATTTAAAAAATGGATAAAAATAATTCGAAACCGGTTTGTACGCATCTGGTTGGATTTTGATGGAATGTGACAGTTGAACTCTTTTCTAACGGACATTTTAAATGCAATGAAAAATATTGGAAATTATATATCTACATATACATAAGTCTGCTCATAAGAACTCTGTAAATTTCTAGAAAGTCGTTTTAACGAATTAAAATGAGCAACATTTTCATATTTCAACACAATTTTTTTTATTTAATTCAATATCGTGCTTAATTGAATCAATACTATGAATTGAACAATAAATATTAGGACGGCCGGGACGACCATCAGCATCAACTGATGATGAACACGTCAATAAAATAAAGGAATATCGGCAGGATTAGTGAAAACTAATTTGAAAGATAATTTGGGGCAAAGGAATGTAAAAGCACGATTGCTCCCTCAATTAATTCGGAAAACAGCAACGTGTTAAAGTCTGTGAAACAATGCTTGCCGACTACCAGGATGTCATGAAATGTTTTATAATTGCCGATGAGTCTTGGGTCTATGCTTACGATCCGGCAACAGGTTAAAAATCACTCCGAATTCCTTCCAACTTGCCAAACTGAATACTACTCGTATTTGCGTCGTTTGCCTGAAGCTATTCGTAAAAAGAAGTCGGAATTATGGGCCGACAACTCTTTGTTTTTGCACCGTTGCATATTGCATTGATTCTTCATGAGTTCCGAAGAACGCCCGGAATTCGCGGCTAGACCAACTCGGTCTTATGTTGCAAGACCAACTAGAAACTATTTGGAAGACAGGACAGACGATTTTGTCCTTCAAACAGTTCAAAAACGATTTGTAATGTTGATCGCTGTTAATGATCCTTTCTTTTTCGAGGTAGTAAATAAAAACTATTTCATGCGCATACCAAAATACATACTTCATAACCTGGCCAGCTGTGCAGTTCATTCGGATGACTGTGGATTGGGATTCGGAGTGAAATTATGGAGCCATATTTTATCCATTGTTCAATATCAATACAATAACTCGGGTTTAATAGGCTTCTATATCTCCAAGCACTGCTCCGAGTGATCAAGTTGTCATTGTTCTTGGGCAAAAGTGAGCTCGTACGGCAAAGTGGGTGCACAGAGTTTTTTTTTTACCCCAAAATATCTCGATCATTTTTGCTTTCCGGGAGATAAAGCCAATCACGGAAATTTCGGGGTCGTCGATTTCATTCCGGTAATGTAGATGTTAAATATAGGTGAACTCATGAACCGAATTTACGCTTGTGAATCACTGTTGAATCACAACAAAATCAATCAATTTCCGAAGCGGGTGGTGTTGAAAAGTGAGGCGTGGTAAAAATGCATTGATTCGGTGCAAACGAAGCCCAAGCCAGGGTTTGCGGTCGGTAAGGTTTTACTATGTGTTTGCTGTGAGTGGCAGCCAATCATTTACTATGAGTTACGCTCTTACGGCCAAATTCTTAATCTGCACCTGTAATGTCAAAATTTGGACTGTCTGAAGGGGCGACTGCTCAAAAGCAGCAAACTTTAGCAATTAGGAGAGGTATTCTGCTCCATCAGAACAATGCTAGACATTAGAAATACATGTCGCTGTCGGAAAGCTCGATGGCTAGTTCGGATGGTTTTTATGCGTCAACCATAAAGTCTGAACCGACCATCACCGACCATCACCGACCAAGTGATGACTTCTTGTTCTGATTGATGATTTTACTGGTAAAAAATTCGTTTTACGAGAAGGGACGAGGGTTTCTGTGAGAGTTCTGCAACAAACTATTCAAGGTTTACGATATTTCCGTTTTATCAAAAACCTTTCTTGTAAATCGACTTGCCTGATGATTAGAGAGATGGCAAGAAAGCTCGACATCTCTTGCGAGTCTCCCTTTCAAATGATTTTGGTGGGTGTTTTGAGTATGAAACGTGTTCTTGCTCGACTTGTCCCGATAAAGTTGAATTTTCTTAAAAAAAATATCATACAGAGGTCCCTTTGGACATTCTTGATCGTGCAACTTCCGATCCCACATTAATGGAGAGCATTCTAACTGCCGATAAGACATCGGTTTAAGAGTTTTACATGCAAATAATCATCGGTGATGCCCATTGTGTTTTTCGATATTCGGGGTTAGGTGCATCATGAATTTGTTCTGAAGAGAGTTGTATTTGGCGGTATTGAGGCCTTTGCATGAGAACATCCGTCGAAAGCAGCCGGAATTGTGGAAGAACAATGCATGTACTATACGCGATAATACTGCATCGTGCCACGATTGTGACCGAATCTAAAGTCAAAAACGCAATGAATGCTAACGATCAGCCACTGTATTCACCAGATTTGGCTCCGTGTGATTTTTTCCCAAACTGAAAGTGAGGCTCCGTGGAACCCGTTTTCAGTAGATTAAAGAGATAAAAAAATCGCTGAAGGATCTGAAGGCCATGCCAAAAAGTGCTTTGAAAAGTGTTTCGAGGATTGAAAAAAGTCGTTGGCATAAGTCTACTATATCTGGTGGGGATGATTTTGACAGCAACAAAGTACATATTGGTGAATAATTGAATATCTTGTGTTTCATTTACATTTTCCATATGCTTTTTTGCACAAAGTATATCGAACCATAGATGAGTTTTTGCTACTTACTTGGCCGTGACACTATCCATCTTTATTATATACATTATAAATTATAAACTACAATTTGACACCACTTCTGGCACAAACTAACAGCAAACATTACTTTTTATATGTATTTTAGGTTACGAAATTCATTTTTCACAATTCATTGAAGAACAAAAATAAAGTTTTATGAAATTCCATTTGATTTTTAATTTTACTCCTGAAGCATCACTTAATTTTCTCGCTCCAACTAGCTTATTGTTTTATTTTATGTTTTCTGTTAAAGTTTGAAAATCTGTTTGGAAAGTTTTATTATTCGAACTTAGTGTAATTAGTGCTTACACTTGACGGCCTTAAACGAGCACCTACAACTGCATATGTATTATATTATGCTACACACACACATATGTACATACAGACGCAATTGTTTACGCATTAATCAGCTTGCTTGCTTTTAAAGCCTGTTTGACCGAAGGCATTCCATGGCGCTATCGCAAAAGTTGCTTCATTAAAAGAAGCCTATTGAAATTTTCTGCAGCAAAAGTGGCCATCGAGCACACAAGTAGGCATACTACACACTTGTATGCGCATTTCAGACACTCATGCATACTTCCCAGTAGGTGTATTGGTATGTATATATATATATATATATGTGTGTGTGTGTGTGTGATTGTTTGAAAGTGGGGAAACAATAGTGAGATGAAACATTGAATAAATACAAATGAAATAATAAAAAGCCGTTAATTAAAAGTTTTTAAAATAAATCAAATAAATAAAAATATATTTATTCAATGATGATGGGTATGTATATACACACACATACATAAATATCTTATTTATATATATATATATAAATCATGTACTTCACAGGTGCATTTATTACAGACCGATAGGGTGTAAAAATACCTTGATTTTGATCGATCTGAACAATAAGTTCAGAGAGTGGTCCAATATCGTTGATTACGTTAGATGAGTAGCTTTTGGAGAGACGATTTAGATCGATATCTCAAAAACGAAAGATCTAGTTCTCGTTTATACACATCGGTGACAGATGGACAGGGCCAGTCGATCAGTTCATTCGCTCATATGAAAACAAGTCTTCAAGGTATCCTTCATTAAAAAAAAAGAGCCTCGAAAACCAGAAAAGCCGGGGAGATGATTCTATTTTTCTATCCCGTTAAATTAAACCAACTAACGATCCAACGATTCAGACCCAGCTTCTCACAATGTGATAGGCTCTACACTACAAATGCAAGGTCTTACATTCTTTATATTTCGAATGCCTGTTTTCTGCTACATCCCTTATTCCTTCAGTCTTTAGGGTAGATCTAGCCATCGCATGTATGTGTGGTTCCCTAGGAGATGAAAACAATAATAAATTAAAAACAAGAAAAACGTTAGCTTCGGTGCAGCCGAAGTTACACCCTTCACAGGTGCATTTCTTTTAGTAATTATGTGTTCAGTTTGTATGGAAGCTATACGCTATAGTAATCCGATCTGAACAATTTTTTCGGAGATTATATTGTTGCCTTAGAAAGTAATCTGCACCAAATTTGGTGAATATATCTTGTCAAGCGTTAAAGTTTCCGATATCAGAACTTGATTCCGATCGTTCAGTTTGTATCGCAGCTATATGTTATAGTGGTCCGATATCGGCAGTTCCGACAAATGACGTTTGCAAAATTTCAAAACGATATCTTAACAACTCAGGGACTAGTTCGTATATATACAGACAGACGGACAGACGGACAAGGGCTAAATCGATTCAGCTCAACATACTGATTATTTATATTATATATTCACACTATAGGGTCTCCGACGCTTCCTTCTGGGTGTTACAAACTTCGTGACAAACTTAATATAACCTGTTCAGGGTATAACAAGGAGCATAAATGATTCTATCTTCGTTGAACGCTACAAATTATTCTCGCGATTTTGATTATTTAGACAGGTGACGAAACTGTCGGGGCGATTAATACTTGATATCTGACGACAACCAAAAGTCTTTGTTTCTTGCGGGAGGACGCAGCATGTGCTGATTTTTTCACTGTTATCTTCGAGGACGGAACCACGGAAACTATTACGGTTATTCCATAACAAGCCAATTAAAAAGTCCCTATAGTAAAAGAAATATTTTTGGCAAAATTCGTTTTTTTTTTTTATTCAACTAGTTTCCTTCAAAAGCGATACGCTGATTATAACGATCCTCTTAATTTTCGAAACAATTTTTGTAGTGTGCTCTGTCCTTTGATTCGCACAAGTCTGCTGTTTCGGAATCAGTCCTTTATTCGGCGAAAATTTATTCCCAGCGAGCACTCATTTCAGATCTATGCACAGTCGCTGGTGCGGTAGATGCGGAAGCAATTCGAAGCCCAATTCATCGTTTTCAGTGTCTTATGACATGGTGATTTTCCTTGGTGGAACAGCACTTTCTTTTTCTTCAAATGCGACAGTTTTCCGGTGTAATAGTGGCTGTTGATGGTCGTTCCATTTTCAAGGTACTCAATAAAAGTCAGCCGACTGTTGCATTTTCCATGCTTTGAAACGGGTTTATTTTGTGCAGTCCTTACGGATGACTGTTGATTGGATTTCGGAGTGAAATGGTGGAGCCATGTTTCCTCCAATGTCATATATCCCGATGCCCACTTTGCACAGAGCTTTCTTATGTATGTATATCTAAATATTCGTGAGTGATATGATGCACACATTCAGTTGATATCTTTAATAACTTTACCTTTTAGCCATTCAAAATGAGTTTGTGGACTTTTTTGAACTCTTTCTCGGTAACAACTTCTTTTGCTCTTCCAGAGTCTTCGGTGCTCATTTCACCACATCTAAGCTTAGCATACTCATGCTTGGTGTTTCATATTGCTATCGTAGTATCCGGAAACTCGTCATCAAGCCAAGTTTTAACTTCAAAATGGAATGTTCTATCAAAAAAAAAAGAAAAAAAAAAAAAACAAAAAAATTTACAAAATTTCTTTTGATGCGTTTTTTTTTCACAAAAAACCATAATATTATATGGAGTTAGTGCTAGTAGCGCCATTTATGTGTCAGGTTGGGGACCCAATTGACTTGTTACATTTTCTGAGAATGTTTGACTACGTTCTTCCATCATTCTTGGACGCCAGCGGATCTCATATTTTAATCTCAAATTTTTTTAACTCCAGAATATTCAATACGTTGTACATAGACGTTAAATTTCTTTCCAGCGAGAAGGAAAACAGTCGTTGGAAACCATATCCCTCGAGTATGAGGAAGTGGAGTCAATTTCAAGCAATTTTATCATAGTTTTCATTAATTTGAGGTCCATCCACTTTGCCCAGAGCTTCCGATATGTGAAACTATTAATTTACAGTCTATATTTTTATTGTATCCGTACATATTTTCCAGGGTAGTTGACCAAAGTTCTACGTTTAACTCATCAGATACCAGTAAGTATACGTAAATTAGTGTCACTGTAAATTAACAGACCTTTGTATATATTATATATGAATATTATACATAATGGCGCATTCGTTTCGACACTTCTCGGTTAACTAAACTTTAATTATGTTTTCTTGTACAATTTTTCAAATTATCCAATTCAATCCAATACAAAAGAGCAAACGAATGTCTTATTAAGATGGTGTAACCTCCAGAAACTTTTTTTACTTAATTATGCCAGTCGCTTGAATTTATGTCAGTTGCTTGTTCGATTCGTCATTTTCAAAGGTTTGCTCAAAACAATGATTGGATGTGTCAACTAAAATCTTATTATATTTGATATTATCTGCTTTGCGCATAAATTCTCAGTTCCACCAACTGCAGTAGTACCGTTATACGCATTTTAAAGAAACTCTGTTGCCACATCTATAATATATTATCATAAATAAATACGGTGACTGCTTGTGCGATTGTTGGCAAGTGTCCACTTGAAAATCATACCGAAACAAGCAACATCGTTAACGGTAATTTCCATCAAACATTTTGTTACTTATTTATCTTAATTAAAATAAATTTACATTTTTCTAATTTTTTAGCGTATTTGAAAAGTGGTTGAGAGGTTTACAGCCAACAAATGCGCTGGCAATTGGTTTAAGATGAACTTGTGTGTGCGTGTGTGTGTTTATATATAATCTCCCTGCACCACCCAGCAACTAGCAACGCACAAGCCCGTCCGCCATTATGCACGCTTACCGTTAGCTGCACTGTTGCTGGCGAGTCTTAAACACGCCTAAGCGAAAGGACATCTTCGGGCGAAAGTTGGTGCGCTGGTGTGGGGTTGCCACAACGTAGCGGACATTGCCATTTAGTCCATGACAGGGCACGGCTGTTCCAACGCCAATGCTATTTCCAGCATGGAGACTTCGTCAGCGCCAGCGGCGCAACAATAAGAAGATGTGAGGGGGGCAGGAAAAGAAGGCAAAGGAAAAGAAATATTTTCTGCAAAAAGTAAAGAAACAAAATCGCATGAAATTACACAGAGCTGCACACGTACACACGTACCTGTTGTCCATTGGGTTCGGGTTGGTGAAGTACGCCCCTTCTTCGTTTTAAGAGATCTCATTAGTAATGCGGGCCGGAGAAGAGTGCTTATAAGTAAGTTTCTTTCTTGCTTTTTTTGCGTTTTTATGTCGCCTTATAAGTGGAATTGTATAAAAATCATGGGGGAAAGAATATACGGCAAGGCGCTAGCGAGCAAAAATATAGGTATATAACTGTACTTGTGTAGGATAAAAAAAAAAAAACGAAAATAAAAATGTAATTGTTGAATGGGAGCGCGGCAAGGCGAGCGTGAAGGGCACAGAGAACATAAAATTAAAAGCTGATGAGAGTAAATGAAGGAAAATGAAAAGGAAAATGATTTGTAAAATAAAAGAAAATAAAAAGCGGGCATAAGCAGAGCTTAACACTCAACCATTCTGCATGCAACATTGGGGTGGTGAATTGCGTTGATGTGAAATGAAAAGTAATAAAAAAAAACAGTGAAGAAAAGTATAAAGAAGATATTCAAATGAAAGACACTGGGGTCAAAGGCACTGAGAGAAAATATGGCTAGAAGATGGACTCTAAAAAAATCAGAAAAAATCTGGCTGACTTAACGGTTGGTTTGCGTTAGGTTAGTTGGCTGATCCCACAGGATGACGGGCGGTTCATCCTGAGGCTGCTAAGTAAGAATTCTTTGTGAGTTTAGACAAAAGCTTCTATATTTGGAGATAGATTCTCGACACAACGCCTTGCACATATTACGAAACTGCTTAGGTTATTTATTTACATGACCACTACTTCAACTGGGAGTCTAAAATTGTGAGGTACTAGGTATTTTAGCCCTGATATGGCGAAGACGGGTGGTTAGAGATGGAAGAGTTAAGATGTTTATATATCATCCTATTTCAAGCAGCTTATGCAAGTTGACTTGCTAAATATTCGAGAAGCTCAACACATCTCTCACGATTTACTATGGTCAATAAGGCCCTTGACCTCGCGTAGTGTCTGATCAGCGCTCGAGCTCACCTGAGGCCCAACCGAAGGAAGGCAATGGAGCTCCTAACCAATTCCACTTCCGCTTAGAAGACGATGTAATGAACAGAAAGCCTGAAGCTAATAAATAATTTCTGACCGTATACACATCCACCAGCCCTCCCCGCAACCTTTGGTCCATCCGTAAAAAGCTCACGGCCGTACTGCTTCGTATGTGAGCAGAGACTGACTAAAATTAAATATGAAAAAATCCGCTCGAGCTCGCCTGAGATTCAACCATTGAGTAGGCATCCGAAGGAAGTCAGTATAGCTGCTACCATCCCATTCTGAAAATTGTGAGACAGTGTCTTACCTTTCCGCTTGGAAGACGACTTAATGAATAGAAGGTCTGAAGCTGAATTTAATAAATAATTCTCTTCTGTAGTATATCCTCCACCAACCCTCTTCAGAAGCTTTGATCCATCCGTAAAAAAGCTCACTGTCCCTGTTCTGCAGCAACTTCTTTCCTCCCAGACTGAATGAAGAGAAAATTTGAAAAAATCTCGAAAGAAATTGCACTATGAAGAAGAGAAAATCGAAGAAGAAAATTAGTTATGTGATTTAGTGGTTCGAGAAACAGGAAACACGGTTGTTCATACTTTCAAGCCTAAAAGGATTAATACTTATATTACAGAAATTGATGAGCTGTTCTCGGAAGCTCAACCAAAGACCCAATACTCAATGGATCTTTGGTTGAGCTTCCAATGATTCCAATGTTTAAAATACAGCGGTTACGACCGGATTATCAATTCTCTAAGAATCTTAGTTCTTTCCTTACAATTTTAAACATAAGCCAATAATTCTTATGGGAACCAATTTAAAACTACTATTTAATGTTATCTGGACTACACAAAGGGGCAACTGACGGTTCTTCTAGGACTTCACATCCGAAATTATAGTTAATCCCATTGAGAATTTCATTAACTGGGTACTCAAATATTAATTATTGTAAAGGTTCTTTATGATCTGTCTTAATATTTCTCCCACCTTGTGTTATGATGTTTTGAGCTATGGAGAGTTAAGTTATAATAGCCTGACAGTAAGTCATTCTCATTGAGATGGTACTCCTTGATGGTTTTGGAAAATATATAGAATTATAAGAACAACCGATTCACTGGAACAATAACGGCATCTTGCAAAGTTAGGAACATATAAAATTTCATCTAGTTCAGGTGGCAGTCCTTAACAATTGTAGGTAGTTCTTCTTTTTCTTATAAGATTACTTTTGGGTTCTGGTAGTGGGGGTTAAGGTAGACTTCTGTTTTGTGAAACTAGTATCTGCAAGAGTCTTGAAGGCCCAAGATGATCTGAACAATGCAACCTTCTACCCAAGACGTATCGCTTTCATTGTTTGGTGGAAGCAAGGTTTAAGGAAAGAGCGATTCCAAAAGCTGCAAGTTATTCTTTCCATACTTATGTTTCAGTCTTCAACCAATAGCAGGCAAGTCTTCAATTTTATTTACGATAACTTTGGGCTTCATCATTACTTTCTAGTAATGGGGTTGGCTTTATATTTATTTCTAGATATAATTGGAAGTTTTTAGGAGTTAGAAGGATCAACATGATATATTTAAGTGCTCCCTTGTGCGTAAATCCTAAGGCCTATCGCCTTTATTGTCTATTGATGAAATTGAAATCGAAGCAAATATCCGTTTCCAAAGCCGAAAATTGACTGGGTTATTTCTGGCAGACTGACTTCTTTTAGTAGGACTTTTCATTCTGACGATACTACTTGAGAAGCTGCTTCATATATTCCTTAAAAAGATTTTTATCAAATCATTTCTTGCAGTGTGTGTCTTTAAAAACCAATACAAGACTATAAATAAATATAAACAAGCACACAAGTCACGGCTTGTCAAGGAACAGAAAAGAAAGAATCTGTGAAAATAAATTTCATCGCAAACAAGACTAAAATTATAAAAAATTGCCCTATGCAACAAACTCCAAAAACTGACATGCCCAGTCAAGTCACCAACCCGAGCATAGCCAAATCGCGCCAACGAGCGTTGATCTGAGTCGTGGAGTGGGCGTAGGGTGGCCATGGCGTTGGCAGGTTGGCAGGACATGCTGGCTGGTCGCGGCAAAAGACGGACAAAGCGCTGGCATTGCGGCCATGGTGCGGTCGGTTGGCTGCATTAATAGCGACTTCACTGGCCTCACGTACACACACACACACACACATCCGCAGCGACGTATTCCGAAACGGGACAGCAGCAGCGACAGCGTAGAATGGCGTAGAGGTGACCTAGGCGGCATCAGCAGCCGGAGCGTTGGCAACACAAACACAAGGGTGCGTTTTCAAATCACAACGGGACTTTTACATTATATGCTGAGCTCGGCATTGTGCACAATATTTACATATATATGTGTATACATACATATGTACATCTATACGTACACTTAACGGTAGTGCATAAGTGCTATGCGGCAGCCAACAACGCAGGCGGATGAGTCGTTCGGTATTGGTGCTAATATGGTGGCTGTAGCGAGTCAGTGCGCCCAGCGGCGTCAATGGACCAAAATAATGCACAACACGACGAGGGTGGGCGGGGTGACGTGACATGGCGTTAGTGAAAGCGGTGGCGCGTGTTCGGTGCGCTTGTTTTGTGGGTTGCAGTTTCAAATGCGAATAAGTTTTTAAGTGGTCGCTCATGCAGTAGCGTCACTGTGTGGAGCGGTGAGGAAGCCGCTGTTGCTGCTAAGGTGTGACTGAAGCGGCAGTGGCTGCTGACTGTATTCCTGCCTGGGACGGTTGATCGGTCTCAAACTGCAGCTCTTTGGTTCATTCGTCAGCCCCGGCTGGCGACACGACGCGCCGCGTGGTGGTGTGCCGTTGATTGGGCGTTGGGTAGGTAGTTGTGAGTGCGCGCGGTGGCGTCGTTTCGTGGGGTGGGCTTTGGCTGCTGCGGTGCGGATTTTTGTGCTGTATTTCAAACTCTTGTTACTAGCTGCCATTATGATTTTTAAAAGCCATTTCAGCGCGCATTTTTTGCTTGCCTCTTGTTTTTATTTTGCCGTTTTTGTCGTTGTTGTTTTTTTATTCGCTTTTTATTTGCATCTCATTGAAAACTGTGAATTTTTATAATAAGCACTTTTTGTGTACTGCTGCCGCTGCTGCTGCAGATTATTGTCGATGATTGTGATTGCGTTTTATGTACTTTTCCTAGTTGATTTTTTCCCGCTGCCGCTCCCTCTCGCCGTTCTGCTCTTTTGCCATTTTGAATTGCTTTGTTATAATGGCTGAATTCTGGCCGGCAAATGAATGTAGGCGGAATTTGTTGCTGTAACGAGAAAACCATATTAAAATTAAATGCAAAAAATGTCAATCCAAAATCGCTTTAAGCGCTCAATAGTCTTTTGATTCGTAATTAACCATATAATATGATATTTTTTCATGCTGCAGCCGCTCGTTATTTCAATAATAATAAGAAACAGTTATAATAAATAGTATGAAAGTCAAAATACTGCTGTTTATAAAAAAATAATACGTTTGAATTAAAACAATTTTATGAGATATGCATAATGGCTAAATATATAACGTTGGTATCTTCACCTTGAGCACGAAATTTGTAACATTCCGAAGAAAACTGCGTAGATCCTGTATACTTTATACATATGTAAATATAAATCAGAGAAGCTTTTCTTTTAGTGGAACCGCCAATATTGGGTTCCTATACAAGACATTTCCAAAGTAAATAGGACTTTTTGAATCTAGCGCCCTCGGTGGCGCCATCTATATGTCGACTTGTGCGTTAGAATCTGCCAAGTTTATCGATTGTCCAGTGAGAATTTCATGCCATTTCATTGATTGGAAATAAAGTTATTGCGTTTTAAGTGTCAGTATGTTTGTGTTATCGGTGCGAAAATGAGCTTTGAACAAAGAGCCAATTAATGTCTAATTATTATTATTAAATCATGTTTTAGAATTGGTAACACTTTTACCGAAACGTTTCAATTGATGAAAAAAGTTTATGATGATGATTGCCTATCCCGTGGCAGAGTGCACGACTGAGGTTTCAACGTTTTCAAAGTGGTCGTGAGCACATTAATGACGTTCAACTTGTGGGCCAATTAACATCCGTGATCACCGGAAATTCCGTCGAAAATGTGCGTGAATTCACTAAAAATCAGCCGAAATCATCATTGAAATTCATGGAAATGGACATTAAACCTCTTCAAAACATCGATTTATCGCATTTTGACCGAACATTTGTGCTTACGAAAGGTGTGTGCACGGTTTGTTCCACACAAATTGACTAGCGACCAAAAATTGCTCAGAATCGAAAGACGATTATTTCACCAAAAATCATATTTTTATCATTATCCGGTGTCACCGTTACATTTCGTGCGGAATCCCATTCCTCAACATATTTTTTTTGCTAGGTTGGTATGACACCTTTGCCTAAAGCCACATCAAGATTATCACCAGTGTTCAGTTTTAAGCTTGCTTTTCGGAAGTGTTATTATTCAATTACCCGTTTTAAGAACAACAAAGTGGTGAGGGCTGATGGATAAGAAGGAGCATGCATAAGCTTCTTAGGAAAATATGGTCGGATGATAGCATGCCCGACGATTACAATGTAAGTGTGCTCTGCCCAATTTACAAAAAGGGAAACCCCACAATCTGCGCCAACTATCGTAGGATAAGTGTCCTCAATATCGCATATCAGGTTCTCTCGAGCGTACTGTGTGAAAGATTGAAGCCCATCGTCAACAAACTGTTTGGCTTTAGGCCTGAAAAATTAGCAACCAGAACATATGTATATTCACCATGTACCAAATCTTGGAAAAGACCCGCGAAAGGAGAATCGACACACACCACCTCTTCGTCGATTTCAAAGCTGCTTTCGACAGCACGATAAGGAGCTGAGTTCATGCCGCGTTGTCTGAATTTGGTTGTTGTTGTTCTTTTCTGGATGAAATTGCAGATCTTGAACCTCTTCAGGTTTCTCTTCGTACCAAATGCGGCAATTTTGCTTGTTAACATACCCAAAGAGCCAGAAATGGGCCTCATCGCTGAACGAATTTGGCTCGAAAACGTCGGATCATCTTGGAACTTTTCAAGAGCACATACAATGAGTTGCGAACGACGCCGAATCGATCCTCCATGGTCTTCGTGTACACTCTCAGTTACGGCTGCAGCATTTACATCATTACGTGCTGGATGTGGTCTATTCGGTCGAATATTATCTAATGGTGTTTCTACGCTCAGCAGGCCAATTATGTTAATTGAAAATAGGGCATCTACTTGGATCACCCGTTATAACATATACCAGATATACAAATTGACCTATCCAAATCAAATCCCTATATAGTAAAATTTTTAAATTCCACACGGTACCTTAAGCTGTACAGGCATCCTTTGCACCCAATGAACCAGCTCAAAAGATTTAGTCATAACCGATCAACCCCTTTGCTCCATCACAAGGCGCACTGCGGCGTAATTTCTGAACTATGACATGTCATGGAACAGTGCTACGACTGTGATATCGTAATTTTAAACACACTGGACAAGAATACTCGATCCACTAGTATTATACTCAATAAATAATGATCATATAGTGAATAATACTATATGGGCTAAAATCAACCCAATAAATTGATATCCTCATAATCAGTTTCTTTTTTGCCAAAATGTAAATTAAAAATGACTCTAAAAAGCCCTTAGTTTCGAAGAACCCAATTTCCTTTGTTAGAAGTCAAGTGCTGATAAGTGCTTTATTTCCAGCATACTAAACGATTTATAATGCGTACATATGTATAATAAGTATATAGATTATTGTCAAGCAAAGATAACAGTACTTATGGCAAAAACATACAATTCTGCTCCACTTCCTGCTTACGCATATAATTTAAGTGCATGTTCAATGAAACCATGCACCTTGCTTATGTCTGTGTAAACGCTCGGATATTCGACACGCCCACAACCCATACCCCACGAAACAATGCCAGCCTGTTTACCGTTGCATATCATCGGACCGCCAGAATCACCCGAACACGAATCCTTTCTGCCCGGTTCCGAAGCGCACATCATATATTGTGTAATAGCGCCGATACCGCGATATTTGTGCTGACAAACTTTCCGGCTCACGACAGGTACATGGATCTCTTGCAATTGGTTTGAGACGACGCCGTTTTCTTTGGTGTAACCATGACCAATAACCAAGCAACTCGTACCGACAGCCACCGCGGTCTTATGCAATGTTATCACCGATGCACTCGGTATGGCAGAGGAGAGTATCAACACCGCTACATCATAATTTTTTGTCTCCTTATCGTATTCTTTTGGAACCAGCGCGTACTTGATCGTTCTAACCACTCCATTGTCGTCCAAATTAATGGTGTCCGCGTGTATGCTCAGCTCCTCCACACTGAAGTCTTCCACACAGTGCGCAGCCGTGAGTACAGCATTGTTTCGCACCAACGAACCGCCGCACTTGAACTCTCCCCGATAGTGCAGACGCACATAATAAGGATATTTCTGTTGAATCACCGCACCCCCGCCAACAATACTCTTGAACACTTGTTTCCCATAAATATGGCCAATTGCAAAATATAATATTAATTGCAAAACTAATTGTCGACTGAATTGACACATAGTAAGTCACTGGCACAACTGAATGCGTTCCCGTGTGCGCCTAGTGCTTTTATAGATATACACATCTATATATGTACATCCGTAGGGTTTATCGAAATCGACGTTTCGGATTTGGAGTGCATCGCTCAGTTTTTCAGTTGGTGACTCCATATTTCGTGCGAAATTTACAAAACTTTCATTTATAGACTAATTTCTCGATACTCATACAAAATTCTTAGTAGTGCTAAGCAATATTTTAACATATTATATAACATTATTTATCCATATGCATGGAGATATTGTTTATACTCATTTTAATTGGAAATATAATTTATAGTCACTCGTTTTTATTAGAAGTAACATTGTTAAACAAAGAAAGATGAATTTCAGTGAATTTCTTTTATTTGCCTATTATCAATGACAGCACCCCATTTCCTCTTAATTGTTAGCATATAAATAATGTCAACAACAAGATTAAAAAGTAACTAAAACAAGTACGAAAATGCTAAGTTCGGGTGCAACCGAACATATTATACTCTTGCAACTTACAAGCATCAAAGTCAGGGACACACTTTATGTTGTAAAACATCAATCTGGGGATCGAAATCCAAGTATGCTTCACACTGGCTCCCATAAAACCTTCATAGACTATCTTGGAGGTAACTTTTAACATCTCTGGCGTATTTAATCATTGATTTATCTCGCTTTTAGTAGTTTTTAACCGCACCGTTATATTGGGAGTGACCGGGTTTTCTTCCGATTTCATCCATTTTCACATTGTCGCTACGAGTTCTTATAATATGTATATGCTCGTATAATTTTGTTGTTGTAGCTTTAATAGTTTAGATGATTATGCCCAATAACGTTTTTATATCTTAATTTAGTTTTTAGTTATGACACTAAAGCTGATGAGCTAGTAAGGAAAGACACCCTAGAACCGCTATCGGTAGTACGGGAACGGGCCGGTGCTCCCGTAAAGAGATGGACTTCGCGGAAGCTTCGCCAGCGCTGGGCTACCGTACGCTGTCGTAAAAGTCATTTGGCCGAAGATCGTTCGCAAGAGTTCTAATGACCATAATGGCCATTGTCTGATTGACGTCCACGCAGTAACCCTGGGAATCCAGAAGCTGTATGGAAGGAGATGAGGTGGAAATAGCACTTCCTTCGTGACTGTCCCGTGTTTGGGAAGCCAAGACTTAAAAACTTGGGAGTGCTACCTTCAGACATCGCACCGAACTGGCGGGAGAATAGGCGCTTAATTTGCCTATGCAAATTTGTATTGGTCACTAAGAGTTTTGCTAATTTATAAGTTCAAACGCAGGAGTTCTTCTTTTCTATGGCCTCACAAAGTACTATATATAGTAGTGCACGTGCGAATTGAGGAGCAATTCAAACCTAACCTATGAAATTTTATAAGTTTTCGATTAAAGACAATTTTTGGCGTGGCACTGGTCCGATTATAATTTTTTTTTTAATAATTTTTCATAAGAAACCTGCATACCAAGTTTCATCGAGATATCACAATTTTTACTCAAGTTGAAGACTCAACGGACGGACTGACGAACGGACCCGGATTTCAACGCTTAGTTTTAGGTGTATTCGGCGATTTTTACGATGAGAGAAATTATCCAAAAAAGAAGTTCCACTAAATTTTGTGTGCGGAATCAAGTATCTGGTGCTAAAACATCCGGAATGTTAGAAAAATGATAATTGCTTGTCTCGAGCAGGTTTTTCGATTCTTTCAAATTATTCAAGGGGGATCGAGAATGCGTTGACGACGAACCACGTCTAGATTGGTTATCAACATCAACTGAAGATCAATACGTCAATAAAATAAAGGAATTGGAGTTAGAGAATCGCCAATTTAAAGTCAGAGATCTTACTGGCATCGTTGGAATGATGAGTGATGATAAGAAAAATAAAAGCATGATTGGTTCCAAAATCACCAAGTTTTTTTCGAAAAACCGCATCGCGTTAACGTCTGTGAAATAACGCTTTCCGCCTACCAGGATGTCAAAACACTTCATTGTTGGCGAAGAGTCTCGGATCCATGCGTACGGTACAGACACAGTTGACAGTAAATAGGACTTTTAGAATATAGCTCCCCCTGGTGGCGCCATCTATGTGTCGACTGGTGCGTTAGAATCTGCTATCATTATCTATTGTCCAGTGAGACATGACATTTCATAGATTGGAAGTGAAGTTATTGCGTTTTAAGGGGGGTGTTTTCTGAAAATTTCACGTTGATTCGATAATTAGTTTTTGAGTTATTCGACAGATAACAAAGAGAGCTCGGGCATTTCAAAGCGCTTATGTGAAACTTTAAACGCGTTTTTCTCAAAACTATGTGTTTAGACTTGTGACAACTGTTACTCGAAAACCGCTCAGTAGATTTTAATGAAATACAGCTTTTAGAATACATAATAAACTCGGTCCTGATCGAAGGATTTTTACTTTTTCAAAAATTTCGATTTTTTAAGACCAATGGACTCTTGATTTTTTCCCAAAAATTTAGAAAACAATTTTATAAGGCCGCCATTTTTTAATTTTTGAAAAAAAAAAAAATCCTTCGATCAGGCCCGCCATTATTTATTTGTAAAACTCATTTTTTTTGTCCGAATGATTTTAGATAAATCGAAATAAAATTTTTTTTCTTTTGAAATTTTCATGACTTCTATAATAATGACATATGACTACTTTTGTAAAATAACACGATTTAATAGAAATAAAAAAAGGATACTGAAAATTTTATTTTTTTTCGTATCTCTGACTACTCCTAACCCCTTAAGTGTCAGTATGCTTGTGTTATTGCTGCGAAAATGAGCTTCGAACAATGAAGTTTATGATGATGATTGCCTATCCCGAGTAGAGTGCACAAGTGGTTTCAACGTTATGTCAAAGTGGTCGTAAGGACATTAATGACGATCAAACTGTGCGTGAATTCATCAAAAATCAGCCGAAATCATCATTGAAATTCATGGA
>NW_017534842.1:0-3926 GCF_001853355.1 Bactrocera latifrons
CGCAGCCGCGGTCAACATTTAAATGAAATTATCTTCAAAAAGTAAATGTCATGAACCAATCTAACGTTTCAAATAAAGAACCGATGAGATTTTGCAAATTTTATGCGTTTTTTTTTTTAAAAAAGTTATCAAGCTCTTAAAAAATCACCCGATACTTCAGACCGTATTTATATGGCAGAAAATTTTTAATAAATAGTGATCATCGCCCTCTGCAATGGTTGCATAATTCAAAAGAGCCAAATGCAAAACTGCAACGGTGGATGATTAGGTTGAATGAATACGATTTTGATATCAAATACATTCCTGGTAAAGAAAATCACGTTGCCGATGCGCTATCTCGCGTTAAAATTGAAGAATATAACGTTAATGAAGTAACTGCTTCGAATGTAGCCACAATCCATTCCGCTGACGAAGACTCCGGTGAGTTTATTAGAATTACCGAAAGGCCATTGAACGCATTCAAAAAGCAACTTAAAGTAATAAGATCTAACCAAAACTGTACAAACACTTACAAAATATTTTCTAACAATCTTACTATTATAACTTATACGAAACTAATAACTGAGTTTATAAAGGACATAATTAAAACTTATTTATTAAACAAAAATACAACAATACTTATGACAGATGATGACGACTTTATGCAATTGCAAAACATTTATAATAGACTGATCACTTCAAACAGATTTAAAATTTACCGAACCATGAAAGGGTTAGAAAATATTGAAGATTATTCGACCTTCAAATCAAAAGTAATAGAAATTCACCTCGAAGGGCTGCATCAGGGAATCGAAAAAGTTGCACATCGCTTCAAGCAAAAAGATTACCACCCTAAAATAATTAATGAATGTGAGTTATGCAACCATTGCAAAAACGACCATATTTCTAACAAATTACCATTTAAAATTACGCCTCCTGTGTATGAAACGCGAGAAAAGTTTGTAGTAGACTTTTGGAAATGGAATGATGAAAATTATTTAACATGTATTGATTTGTTTTCTAAATTTGCTGCAGCTGAAAAAGTATCAGCTTTAAATTGGTTAAAAACTAAGAAAGCCCTCCTAAAAATTTTTAATTTTATGGGACCTCCGAAAACAATACACCAGGACCAAGGTATCAATAATGTTAGCATAAAACAGTGGAGTCAACAATTGAATATAGCAGTCGAAGTCACAAGTGGGAAAACTGGTATTGGTGACATTGAGCGGTTTCATAAAACGATGAATGAAAAATTGCGAATTATTTGTAGCTCTGGGGATAAAGAGTTGAAATATCTTCAAATTGAACAAATATTATTTACCTAAAATCATTTTATTTCTCATTCAACTACAGGTGAAAGTCC
The DNA here is from genome assembly GCF_001853355.1 of Bactrocera latifrons. NCBI lineage: Eukaryota > Metazoa > Arthropoda > Insecta > Diptera > Tephritidae > Bactrocera > Bactrocera latifrons. The sequence continues at coordinate 1,343 of NW_017534842.1, forward strand.
GTATAACATACTTTTTAATCGAAAACACCCAAAAACAAATCCCCAATTAATTAAAGAACGAAGAATAAATAACATAAATCAAAACCGACAAGAAAAAGAAATAGAACGAATTTTGTTAGCGCCGAAACCTCTAGGAAAAAATTGGATAAAATTAGTAAAGACTTGAACCGAATCATCATGTAGTAAAGTTTAAAAGCAGGAAAGTAAGAATATACAAAAGCCAATTTAAAAGAAGGTAAAAATATGTATAACTGATTTATGTTTACAATTTAGTTTTAGTTTTCAAACATTAAATATTTTGTACAAAACACAAACCACAAAACAATAAAAAAGAACCAAATGCGTTAAGGTATTTAATAATATTATTAAGCATTGTATGAATATGTTAACATTTCAATTCTACTTATTTTTTAAATAAAAAAAACTGCAATGAGGACATTGCAATATTTTGAGATAGGAGGAGTGACATTGCTACACTCACTCAAACAATAAATCAATCTCTAATACGCTCTTATACGTCTTATACGTTAGAAGTAAAATAATCGAGATGACCTTCTGTAGCAGTTATTAAGGAAGGATGAGTCAGTCATTAAGCAAACATTGAAATGTGACGTATTAATTTAATATTGTAATACTTTAATTTGTTAATAAATTAAAATAAACTAATATTTAAATTTCACTTGTATGTGTATATATAAATGATCAGGATGACGAGAAAATTTGACATTCAGGTAGCTGTCTGTCTGTCTGTCCGTGGATCCGTGCAAGCTGTAACTTTAATAAATATTGAGATATCTTGAAACTTGGTATACGGGTTCATTAGTACCAAAACAATGACGAGTTCGTAGATGAGCGTAGTCGGACCGGAGCCACGGCCAAAAAATTCCATTAACCGAAACCCTATAAAGTGCACTAATTTAAGATATAGAACTCTAATTTGTCACAAGAGAACGCAATAGCAATGGACACTTGTGGGCAAAAAATTATCAAAAAGGTCTCTATAAAGTCTAATGCACATATCTAGAACCAATGAAGCTACAACAACCAAATTTAACCAGCTCAAATTTTATAAGGACTCCTACAGACAGCGTGATAAAATTGGATGTTAACCCGCTCACTCCCCATTTGACGGTACTGTTAAAACACTACTAACAGCGCGATAATCAATAACTAAATACCGCAACAGACGTTTAAATTACTGTTATGATAAAGTTTTTTTTTTTTGGGAGCCGGAGTAAAAATTGAATTATTAAATAAAATTAATGAAATTACATATTTTTGGATCCGACCGACCGATTTCGGCCAAACTTAGTACGTGACATTCTTCTCATATTCCTATGTCAAAGTGCGAAAATGAACGAAATCGCCTAGTTCCCGTATAACATATTTTTAAATTCCATTTCATTGTTTCCAGCGCCCGAATCAAGAAATAATTAATACAACAGGATAAAATTTTGCACTAATTGTAACCCTTGTGACCAAAGATTTCCAAAATCCTACCAAAACTGTTCAAGCCCCTAAACCGGAAATGTGGACTCCAGTATCTATTGTCGACTTTTGACCAAAAATATCGGCCAATGTATGGGATGTACAATTGAAATTCAGAGAAAATTATTTCCTGGCAATAGGATCTCGGTGTATTAAAAATAGGTTAAATCGCATCAATACTTACCTGAGCCTCCATATACCTAATATTAAGATTTTCGAACTTCCGGATCACTTTATGCTGCATACTATATATCGACCAATACTTGAGCCATTACAATGAAAATAAAGAAGAAACTTAAGAAACTTTTCATTGCGATTTAAGGAATGTTGGTGATGATTGGTAAGTTTTATACAACATTTCTTCATAATAATGAATTTAACTAGCTTATGATGAATTTAACGATTGCTTTGAATTTCGTCCAAGAAACAATTGTTGATTTGATGTTTCTTTGCAAAACCAGGTTTGCCATATTCGTATTTTATTGAAAAAAGTGTTAAAAATTAGTACTAGATTTCTTTGAAGCTGCGTAGTAGCACAAGTAAATTCTTTTTTTTTATTTATTTAAAAGAGAACTAATTATAAATAATTAATCAACTTGTAAGAATCAGCACTGGCTACCAGGGCCTTCGGCTCTTAATGCTAAGATTATGGTGAAAAGAAAATATTAATAAGGTTATTTAGTTGTATGTGGTGTTATATGTCTTTGATGTTACACAGTTTAAGAAATTTATTAATGGCACTGATGTTATCGCTGTTTGTTGCTTTGAGAAGGTCGGAAGGTCTCTTATTCCCAAAGGTTGATTTCCTTAGAAAATGCAGTGCAGGATATTCATCGTTGAGGTGAATGAGTGATTGGGTGGGAGCGTTGCAATGGTGACAGCTTGGTTGATCGGTACCGTTAAGAATATAGCTGTGAGTTCTTGTATTCTATTCTAAGACGAGTGAACGTCTTGATGTTGTGGCATGAGCAGTCCGATGGGTAGATAGGTTTTACACCAGTTGGGTTTTGATCTCTGTAGTGATGTTGGTAGCTAGTCCAATCTCGGAGATGTATATGATGGCAGTATTTTTTTATATGTTCTTTGGTGTCTTTAG
>NW_017534842.1:4246-27741 GCF_001853355.1 Bactrocera latifrons
GAATAGAACCGCTTCGTAAATTGCTACAGCTTCTGCTGTAAAAACCGAGCAATATGTTGGCAAAGCACCGACAGTAATAGCGACACCCTGATCGTTTGACACTGCAAACGTGGTAGTAGTATCCGTTTTCGACCCGTCGGTATATATGGGTTCCCATTCTGGTTTATAGGACTCAATAGCCTCGTTGAAGAGCAGAAAAAATTCATTGGAGCTGGTTTTTAGTTTCTGATGCTTTGACAGAGTGTTTATAAAAGAATGTTTGGGAGTCAACCATTGTGGATGGTCAGGTCGTTGATCAGGGCTATGCATTGCATGAGGGTGGACTGTTTGTTCGATTCATTCATCCTAGTTGTAGACGTCTCGAGGATGTGGAAAAAGGTTTTGTTCCTACTGTGGAGAATCCTAGGTAGAGGCATCATAGTATTATATTTAGTTCTTTGCTGGATGTTCGGTAGGCCTGCTTCGGCTAAAACGGCTCTGATCGGAGAGGTGGGGAATGCGCGTATGCTTCTTCTTACTGCTGTGTTTTAAGGCGCTTGGATGCATGCAAGGTGAGATTTTGCGCAGTGACCATATATCGCGAGTCCAAAATCCATTTTTGATAACATCAGTGCTTTTACAATATTTACAAATTTGACATACATATGTATATGACAGTGCTTAGATGATAAATACTTAATAATGTTAAGTCTAGATATTAAATTTATTCTAACATATGTACAATGTTCCTTATAAGTTAATTTATCGCAGGAACGTATCTTGATCCCTTCTTAAGCGTTTTTTAATATGAAGTTTTCACATTTCTTGAGACTTGGATACTAAGCTAAATGTGTAAAATTGGGTCGGTACTACCACAACTTCTATATCCTATATATAATGATTTTGGTTTTTCTAACAAATTTTATGCCGAATATATCGGTCAATGTATAAGTTATATATACAAGCCGTGTTTTATTTAACCAACACAGGCTATTAGGTAAGCTTTGACAAAAAAACGCTCTTAGCTTAATTCATATTTTCGCTCAAAGCTTAATATCCAGCTCTTAAGAAATGTAAAAACTTCATATAAAAAAACGGTTAAGAAATGGTCATTTCTAGTATGAAGATCTAAAGAAATGTAGTACTAATTTTTAGTACATTTTTCAATAAAATGTGAATATGGCAAACCCGGTTTTGCAAAGAAACCCGAAATCAATAATTGTTTCTTGAACGAAATCCAAAGTAATCGTTAAATTCATTATAAATTAGTTAAAGTCATTATTATGAAGCATATTTCATTTTTTAAAGTTGTATAAAAGTTACAAATCCTCAACAATATTCCTTAAATCGCAATAAAAATATTTTTGTACACACATACATAAATACATACATATTACGCATAAAGTTTATTTTCTTTGTTTATTCTCTCTTGCTCTTCTAATGTGGATCACTCACAATGCGTAACCAGCTGTCAAACTTACTTGAAGAAATAATGTATTTTTTCTTGAGTAATTACTTGAGTGCTGGCGGACCTTAAAAATGAGTTCTGTTGGCAAAGCAAACAAGAACAATCAGGTGGTATTCAATTTAGTTTGAAATTTCAAATTTGTGAACGGAATATTAATATTCAATTAAATATATACATATTATTCTTTTGAGGTCTAGAATACAAAAAACTGAAAACATGTGTTCATATTTGTCTTAATTTTAACTCAATACTCATCCAAAAAACGATAATTTGTTTTGTTACATTTTCATCCGTCAATATGAGGTTTCTCGCTATTGCCAACTACTTTTTTTCGAAAAAACCTAGCTATTGTGAATGAAAAAAAGGGATGAACTGGCAATGCCTCTAGTTCAATATACAAGCTATGATTGCTTAAGACAAGCCAACATAATTATGTTGGCTAGGTCTTTCCCACAAATTAAGCTAATAGCTTAGCTTGACAACTTAGCTTAGCTAATAGCTTAATTTGCTGGTCACATAAAACACGCCTAATATACACTGACCGATAATCTATCAGAGACCTGCAAAGGGTATGATTAAATCAGAACAAACACTCGTCCAAAAAACACTATTAAATCAATTCAATTCGTTTGAATCGAACGAATGTGTGACTGCAGGCAAGCTACGAGTACAGTAAATTTTCTGCTGGATTGGTTTGAATCATGTGTGGCAAAAAATGTATCAGCTTTAAATATGTGCGCATGTTACAAATTTTTGATGCATAAAAACATCTGCCGGCATATGGTATATAAGTTACCACCTCACACATTCAAAAAGTATCATATGATGCATTAATATCATATGATGCAAAGCAATATAATATGACACTACTAAATCGCTGAGAGTGCGACCCGTTGCAGCGATAAACACAGGTCTAGAGTTAAGTATCATTAAATGTAAACTTTAGTTCTTAAGCGGAATTCAATAAAGGAGCATAGCTCCCAGAAAACATTTTTTTTTATAAAAACTAACTAAACTACTAAAACTTTTTTAATTGGCGCCCGAATAGGGACCAGCGCGCGTAAATAGTAATAGCCTGAAAACCGAAAAGGCTACGCGAGTGGCGAACGGTAGTGATTGTGAATAAAAAAATAAACCTGAAAATAAAAAATTAAGGCTACGTGAAAAGTGAAAAAATGCTGACGAGTGGCTACATTGTAAGATGTGGGATTTGGAAACGTCGAGGGACGTCAGCACCACTAGAGAAAAAGACAACCCCGAAACATATAAGGACATCATATGGAAAGCTGGAAACCACTAGTGTAAGCTTTTATAAAATATTTTAAGATTATTATAAATAATATTGTTACTATAAAGAATACAAAATTAAATTGTTCAACCCAAAAAGAAAGAGAATCAAAAAAAAAAAGATCCTAAACTAAAAGAAAAGATATATATCGATACAAAAAGAGAGGAAAAAAGTCCACAATTATTGTAAGCTTTTACAAAAAAATTCTAAAATTATTAAAAAAAAGTGCTGGTACAAAGGAAAGAAATTTAATTATTTGTCATAGACATAAAAAGTTTAATATAATGCCGCCCACAGCTAACGAATTAATTGAACAACTAAACCAAACGAGGTTAGATTATGGGCAAACCACCCATTCTTCAAATCCTTTCACAGATCCCCTCCCACCCCTAACCCAACTCTAATAACAACAATAGTTCGAGAAGTACTCGAACGAATGAGTACGCAGACTATAACTGACTTTACCGAGCCCGACCACAGGGGACACTGAACGCGAACAACATAAACGAATTAGATAAGATTCCGGACATGGTCCAGAATTAAAGTCCTGGAGGAAGAGCGTAGACAGAATTCTAAAGCTTATGAGGAAGTCAAGTATACCCCTAAGTACTTCGCGATACTCTATATGATCAGGCATAAAATAATTGGCGATGCCGACACCGCATTGGAATCGTACAATAGTCCACTTGATTGAAGTCAAATTCGAAAATGCCTTATGATGCATTATTCAGATAAAAGGGACATAGGTACCCTCGAATACCATATGACCACTCTGGTCCAATGGCACGACGACATTCCACCCTTCTATCAAAAAGTTTACCAGAACCTTTCACTTATATTAGACAACATTTCATGTCTCGAGTTAAACGACGAGTCCGTACGGACTACGATCAATTCACATAGGGACAAAGCCCTTGACACATTTATTAGAGGACTAAATAGTGATTTACCTCGTATTCTCAGCATGAGAGAACCGACAACCTTGCCCCAAACAAATTTATGTCAAAAACTAGACAACATGACGTATAGAATAAATCATGCAAATAATACACACAAAGCCAATATTCAACCACCACCACGACCTCCCCGAAATAACAATTTTAATAAAAATAGAACTTTTTGCCACAAATTAACATATTCCCACTCCCCGAGACGAAATTTCAACCAACATGCATTCGGCTTCAATCAAACATATATCCCCAACACTCTCCCAATTATATGCAAAACAACCAAGGATTCATGCCGAGGTTCAACATTTTACTCGAACAACCCCCATATTACTATAGAAAATACCTTCTTTAATAACAGACAGAACTTTCCACCTAAACCACCGACCCCAATGGAAGTAGACCAATCAGTATTTTCAAGACAGATCAATTACCAGAATAGGCCCAATACATTCCAAGACAGTCGACCACCGAAACGTCCGATTTCCGCACAAGTGACTCACCCTCCAAGCAAAATAGAACGAAATTTTTTTACTAAAGCAGTAGAAGTAGACCCGAGCAGGATTTATGATGACAATTCATAAATGTATCGGTAAAAATGAGCCCGATACTATTCATTTTTTATATTAGCGCCGTCTTCGCTGCCTTATTACGAATTCAGAAGAAGGCGGGGGACACAATAGACTTTTTATTGATAACGGATCTAATAACAATTAAAATCAGTTGCCGAAAAAATTGAAGTTGTCGACATTTTTAGACCAACAGTAGGAAAAATAAAATTTTTCATATTACCAACTCTAAATTCGTTCCACGGCATAGTAGGCAACGACACACTTAATTAAAAGCAATCATTCGTACCGATGAACAGAAATCAGATGCCTCTGCCTAAAAAAAAGTATCGAATGGTCATAGATTATCGTAAACTCAATTCAGTTATGATCCCCGATAAATATCCAGAAACAATAATCTATTTACTGTTATTGACTTAAAAAGTTGGTTCCATCAGATTCCACTTCGCAAGTCAGACGTTGAAAAAACTGCATTTTCCATAAACAACGAAAAATATGAATTCATTCGCTTACCTTTCGGTCTAAAAAATGCGACGACCACATTCTAAAAAGGCACTAGCCGATATCCTTCGTTAACATATAGGAATAAGATGCTATGTTTACATCGATGATGTTAAGAATATAGAATTAGTATTTCAAACCTTAGAAAATGCAAACATGAAAATCCAATTAGACAAATATACATTTTCTAAAGCAAAAGTAGAATTTTTAGGATATGTAATCAGTTCAAATGGGATAAAAACCAACCCCGAAAAAGTAAACGCCGTAGCTAAATATCCAGTTCCACAAACTTTCAAAGAATTAAGATCCTTACTAGGTATGTCAGGCTACTACCGACGATTTATCCAGGATTACCCAAAAGTAGCTAAACCATTAACAGCACTTCAGAGAGAAGAAGCCGATCATGTCTCCATACGGAACTCGAAAAAAATAGGAATAGAATTAGAGAACGAGGCCTTAGAAGCATTTAATAAATAAAAAATACTTTAATATCCAAAAATATAGTTTTAGCGCGTTCAAATTTCGGTAAGGATTTCGAACTAACGACTGACGTCTCGGATTTCGCATTAGGTGCCGTCCTATCGCAAGACGGTAGACCAATTACTTTCACATTGAGAACTTTAAGCAAAGCCGAACATTATGCTACCAATGAGAAAAAAATGCTTTCTATAATATGGTCACTTAGTTCACTTAGAAATTACCTCTACGGTTCAAAAAAAGATAAAATTTTCACCGATCATCAACCTCTTACCTATGCCTTAAGCCATTAAAACACTAATAGTAAAATGAAGTGATTGAAAGCCATTTTAGAAGAATATAACTACGAATTAACTTACAAACGTGGTAAAACAAATGTAGTTGCAGACGCTCTTTCAAGAATACCTATACAAACAAATTCACTCACACCTACGATCATTACCGTCTTCACCATAAGGGCACACGGGGAACGGCGCCCAGGGCCCCTATTCTCAGGGTCCCCGAAAAACCTACAATTTCTCTCACACATTTTTGTCGGGCATATTACACTTTTTTCACAAATCAGTAATCTTATCAGAGAGTATATTTCCGAACGCATGCTACCTAATTTATTAAGTACACCATCTATCGATCACTCACGCAATCACTCCGATTCTAAATCAAGCTGCACCGTGTAAACAAGGCCTAACATATATGTCGACATTGCCTATGGTTGGGGGACCAACTTTCAGTCTAATAGGAGTGAGTGAGAGGCGTTATTTTGTTTCGTTTTATACTGAGATCAATAAACACTGGATTATTTACTTACTGGACAGAAGTTTTGATTTGTTCGTTTAAACATTATTTCATTATRTCGAAAAGAACATAATTAAGTGATTCACAAAAAAGAAAAAAAAGTTACAGCTCAAAAAGAAATAACGGAAAAACTTGCAAAGCTCATTTCGTTTTTTACGGTTGAAGAAACAAATAAGGCAAGGGGTTATTCATTCTCATCACCACAAGACAAAAGTACCTCTGAATGTCACCAGGAAAAAGAGGTTACATGTGACGAAAATGACAAACATACATTAGATGCTGAACCATCGACTTCAAGCCACTGTGGATTAATAACTGCAAGCTTAGAGAATGTATCTGCGCCTCCTGACCCGGGTACTTACTGTGACGACATTTTATCGGAAGAAGTCCATGATATTTGGATTCGAAAAGGACCAGAGCTTTTCCAAAATATAAATAGTGACTTCCTTGAAACTTCTACAAGCTTTCCAGCTTCAAAGGGTAAAACGAAAACTAGATACTTAACTAAAATCATTTTTATTCGTAAATTGACGAATGGTGAATCTTTACAAAGAGAATGGCTCGTTTATTCACCAGCAAAAAAATCTCTATACTGTTATTTAATACCACTACTGGTACTGGACGTAATTTAAGTTCTCCTAATGGATATAAAGATTGGAAGCATACAAGTAACTTATAGATAGAGCATGAGAACAGTTTACAGCACAGAGAATTTATGATGAATTATGTCGCAAGAATGAAAACTACTGGACGAAATGATTTTGAGTTGCTGTCCAATGTAATACAGAAGTTAACTATTTGAAAAATGTGCTTAGGAGGATTGTTGCAGTGGTAGATTATTGGCTTCAAGAGATCTTGCTGTTCGTGGCGATAATGAGATATTAGGATCGCAAAATAATGGTAATTATTTGGGATGCTTAGAACTGATTAGTGAATTTGATAGTTTTCTTGTTGATCACATACAAAACTGCGGAAATCGTGGAAAAGGAAGTACATCATATTTATCGGCAAATATTTGTAATGAATTTATTAATTTAATGGGACAGCAAGTTTTGAAAACCATTGTCAAAGAACTTTATTCAGCGAAGTACTATTCTATTAGCGTCGATTCTACACCAGATCTGTTCCACCTTGACCAACTAACTTTCATAGTTAGATACGTAAAAGACGAACAGCCTATTGAGAGTTTTATGCAATTCTTGCCTATGGATAAACATAATGCACAATATATATAGCAGATACCATTTTAAACTTTTTTGAAAGCCCTGATATTCCTATAAAAGATTGTCGCGGGCAGAGCTATGACAATGCATCAAATATGTCTGGAAAGTACTCTGGTGTTCAGTCAAGAATAAAAGAAATTTGCGAATTTGCGATTTACGTTCCATGCGCGGCACATACGCTAAATTTAGTGGGTGTTAAGGCTGTTGAGTGTGTTACTGAAGCGGTATCATGCTTTTTATTTGTACAAAAATTGTTCAATTTTTCCTCGGCTTCGACAAAACGGAGGAAAATTTTACAGAGCATATAAAAGCAGATAGTGTCCTAAAGTCTCTTTCGGAAACTAGATGGTCTGCACGTACCAATGCTATTAATGCTTTGCAAAATGGTTATTTAAATATTTGTGAAGTATTGTCTTCAATCGTGACACCAGTCAAGTGACACCAGCCTAGAAAAAAAAAAGGAAAAATTTGAGGCTGCTCTTCTAACAGAAATTTGGAATGATCTTTTGGGAATTATGAATAAAACAAGTCTAAGTTTACAGAATAGCACCCTTACCATGGACGTTGTAACGAAACACTACGAATCTCTGATCAGTTATGTCAATACCGCACGCAATAATTTTGATCAGTACGAAACGGCTGCTAAAGAAAAAAGTCCATTTGCTGACTACAAAGGTACATTTGAAAGAAAAGAAATTCGCAGCACAAGCATAACTTTTTTTGAATTATCATGCGATACTGCACAGTTGAGAGTCAAGGATAAGTTTCGTGTAGATACTTTCGTTCCCATAATTGACAGATTAGAGACACATTTTAAAAAACGTTCGGCAGCATACCAAGAAATTTATAGTCGATTTAGCTTTCTTTGTCAGTTAACAACAATTGAATCTGGCGAGTTGATCAAAAAATGCAAAGAATTTTTAGAATTTCATCATGAAGACATTAATGCAGATGAGCTCAAAATAGAATGCTTTTATTTAAGCCAACATTTAAAACAGCAAAGTAATCAGCGGATTTAAATATCTCAAACTTACATCACCTAGTAAAATCAGATAAATTGGAAGAAACTTTTCCAAACGTAGAAATCGCTACTAGAATATTCCTTTGTCTAATGGTTACCAATTGTAGTGGAGAGCGGTCAGCTTAAGAGAATAAAAAATTAATTGCGAGCAGCAATGTTGCAAGAACGACTGAGTAGTTTGTCAATTATGTGTATAGAAAATGATCTCCTTCAAAAAATTTACTTTAAAGATATAATAGAAGATTTTGCTCAACAGAAATCCCGAAAGAAATCGTTATCTTGATATCGTAATCACACACACACCCACACACACGCCTACACGCATCAACATTAATGACATTTATATCATACTGGTTTTGATTAGCTTTATTAAGTGTAAAAAAACAAAAAAATTTAGTATAAGTCGCTTTTTTACTTTCAAAAAGGGCCCAAAATTCTTGTGTGCCCAAGGGACACAGTTTGGTTTAAGACGGCCCTGGATACGATTCATAGCGATGAAAGCTCGAGTCATAATTTAATCCCTGGTACAGTGGTTCAATCAGTTCATGTTTTTAAAAACCAAATTTTTTTCAAGATTGACGAAATATCTTCATAGCAATTCAATAAGATTATTAGCAATATTGATTTCTTACATGAAACGATGTCTTAACCCATCTGTTATAAATGGAATTCATACAGAAGAAAGGATAATGGGTATGATGCAAAATATCTATCCTATTCATTATAGTTGAAGATATTAAAAGAACAATTAAGAGCGCATAGGAATGCCACTGAAAATAAAACACAAATTCTTGAAACAAAATATTTTCCCGGTATGTAAAATAAAATAAAACGAATAATAAGCAACTGCACCGTTTGTGAAGAAAGTAAGTACGAGAGACATCCCAATCAACCGAATATTGCTGAAACTCCATTGCCAACATATCCAGGCCACACAGTCCATATCGATATATTTTTAACAGAGGGAAAAATAGTTATGACAACTTTAGATAAATTTACAAAATACGCAGTAACAAAAAGCCTAAATAGCAGAGCAATAGAAGACGTCAAAAAACCTTTAAGAGATATTATATTTTTCTTTGGAGTACCAAAATTAATAGTTATCGACAATGAGCCATTTTCACACTCAGCCTCTTTAAAATGTATGATGAAAGACGACGAAGAATAGAAGTTTACAGTCCTCCTCCATACAAAAGCCAAGCTAACGGACAAGTGAAAAGGTTCCACTCTACATTAATCGAAATAATGCGTGGACACAGAAATTTTGAAGAACTTTTAGAAAGAGCAGTATCTGAGTATAATCATTCAGTTCATTCCACAACACTTAGAAGACCAGTAGACCTATTTTTTCATAGAAGTGTTACATTTCCCCCGAAGACATAGAAAGAACTAGACAAAGCAAAGGATATCGAAACCATAATAAAAATAAGAAGGAAATAAAATCATATTTATCAGTACAAATAATTTTTGTTAAGAAAACTAGGAGATTAGGGAGTAAGTTAAGTAAACCCTACAGTAAAGAAATAGTTAAGAAAGATAGAAATAGTACCGTGTTAACTGAAAAAGGACAAATAATTCACAAAGGTAGAATTCATAACTAAATATGTACTGACATTCTTTTACAGAATATTTCTCGACCACTCAAACTCCCAACTAATAACAATAGAAAAGAGAACGGCTAGACTACAAACCGGCACATTTAGGATAATACATGAAATTGACATAGAAAAGTATACGGAGACACTAACTACCGCTTCATATTCCACTTAATATCACAGATAAGAGCCCAACTTAACAATCTAAAGGTAGAGCAAAAAATAAAAAGATCAATAAATTATAGCGTAGCGCATGAAAATGGATTGCAGGAAGTCCAGACCATGAAGACTACGAAATAATTTCAAATAAATAATGTCTTACAAAATAAAACTTTAGACATTAGAGCAGTAAAAAATAACGGGAGAATCAATCAAATCAATTTTAATACAATTTTAAAATTCGAAAAGGGAATTTATGGATTAGAACACTATTGTAAAAAGTAGAATTCCCTAAAAATATGCTTAAGTAATAATTTAGTAGATTTAAGTAATGTATAAATAATCACCTAAAAAGTCGTTTGCCAAACAGCACGGAGGTCAACAACCAGCATATCCCAACTACAGAGGAAAGGGGACCTGGAATAATACTACTAAATAAATACATCGGAGAAATTTCAATTAACAATGAATCCACATTTTTAAACTCGACCTTCATAATTTTGTATACGAAAGTAACCATTGTTACCAACGGGAAAAAGTTCTATAACGGAGAAAGAACAGCAAGTAAGCCATTCCCAGCCATCCTACAACCCTAGCACCACTCAATATAGAATAATTTCTCTCGCTGGAGATGCTGAAACAGCTTAACATCAACAATACAAAAGTAGTGAGTCAAATATAGAACCAGCATCACTCTAATTGTCATTTTAACAGCCATCGCCTTAATTTTCGAGAAGAATCTTTTGATGAAACAAAAAGATGATGAACCCAATAAACTGTCACAATCGGCAATAGAAGGACTCAATCAAATTTTCAATACACCTAAAGATTCAAACGAGGACGTTTGAATTTCAAGCAGGGACTAGTTACCACCCCACACATTTAAAAAGCATCATGCATTAATATCATATGATACAAAGTAATATCATATGACACCACTAAATCGCTGAGAGTGCGACACGTGTAGTGGCAACCTGTGGGAAGCGCAGGGTCAGCGAGATCCATACCCGTTGCATCGGCAAACATAGGTCTAGAGTTGAGTATAATTAATTGTAAACTTTAGTTCTTAAGCGGAATTCAATAAACGAGCATATCTCCTAGAAAACATTTTTTTTATAAAAACTAACTAAACATTTTTTAACTTATATGTACATATAATGTATAATAATGTATAGTATATAATGGCAACTCCATCGAGCACATACATACCTATATACATGCAATTGTTGTATGTACATTTTAAAAAAGTAAAGAACACATTTCACAAAAATAACAATAACAATAACAATATTTAATTTTTTAATTACTTATTAAAACGCTAATAAGCGTATTTCATATCTATAGGTACATATCTATTTATTACACCTAAATATTATTTTTGTAAATTGAATTTAAAAACAAAGCTATCAACTGAGCCAGGTGCAAGTCCATTGCGTTTTTCTGTAATAATATTACCAGCCAACGAAAAAGATCTCTCAGCCGCGGCACTGCTAGCTGTTATTGAATGTACACTGGCTCAAACGCAAAATGGGACACCGCTCGTAAACTGGGTAACCCTAGTCAAACTTCATGGGAACTAAGCTAAAAACACATACATACATACGATTTGAATGTCAAATGCAAAATGGACTACCGTTATTTTTTGGAACTGAAATGAGTTCTGCGTTTTTATTTCAATAAATACTCATTGTATATTCATCGTGTGTTATATTTAAGTGTTTTGTGAAATGGCACCTCCGGAAAGCAAACAAATTTCAAAGAACAGCAGGAAATTATGAAACTTCATTCTGAAGGGCTATTAATTCACGAAATTTAAATAAAAACAGGTAAACTCCGATCCACAGTGCAGAATATTGTGACGCGAGGAGTCAAATAGTTCCGTTTGACCTACAAAGTCAAGGAAGATCTAGAAAAGAGCTTAATTCCCGAATGTTGAAAGAAGTGAAACTGAATCCTTTTGTTAGCGCTTCAGAATTAAAACTTTCTGCCGAAAAGCATCTTGGAAAAAAAGTGTGCGCAGAAGCAATTCGTACTGTGTTACGTTCCAACGATTTTAATGGTCGAATATTTCCGAAGTTACGAAGATGTGGTTAATCCATAACTGTCGTAAATTATTTCAACCAATAAGAATTGCCTAGACGTGTATACAAAAATCGATTTAGCTCAATCAATGACCTGAAAACTGTAGTAATGGCAGAGTGACTAAAAATCCAACCAGATTTTTGCAATAAATTAATGGAATCTATGCCACGACGTCTTCAAGCCGTTTTAAGCGCAAAAGGATATGCTACTAAATAATAGTTAAAAGTAAATAAATCCAAATACAAACAAAAATAAATGTATGTTTTTTTGCTTAGTTGCCATGGATGTATCGTTTTCACTCAAACTGGAGGCCCTTTTTGCAGGACATTCCCATTTTACGTTTGAGCCACTGTATATGCATGGTAACTTGATATAAATATGGATGTTTTTATTGTTATTCCGGTATTCAAGCAAATTAAAACTATTAGACATTTGAACCAGTTCTCTTGAATACTATGTATATATATAATGTTGACCTCCTCATTAGGAGCTACGACATTCTTAATGCTGAGTTGAGAAGTTGGAATAACTTATTAACGAAATACAAAGAAATAGATAAAACTGCTACATTAGAAATAAATTCAAAAAATTTCCGCTTGCCCGTCGCAAATGTTCACTGTGTGAAGAACGAACGTAAAATGGATTTGTATGTCGTGTATGGGCGAAACCAATTCATACAGATCGAACGCACATGTGTGTCGTGTATACCCACATTTAGCCCACATCACTTGCCATCAGAACACAAAGAACTTGTAAATGTACAGCAAGTGCACAAGTAAATCAATGTATAGGTGATGATATACAACCCAAACCCTGTCGAACATTTCAATCAATGAAGTATGAGTATGATAATGCGGACGTTCATAAGCAAGTCATGTATAAAGTGATCCCGAGTGGTTCAAAGTGGTTGGAGGATGGCGTCATGTGTAGAAGTTCACGCAAGTGCGGAAAGTTCTCTGATTAGCTTGTTAGTTCTCTGATTAACTTGGGAGTGGCCAGTAACGATTCTTTTACATATGACTCAAGCAGCTCATGACTTCCGGTCTTTGACCAAGTATCCTCTGGGTAGCCTAAGAACATCCGTTTGAAGGTGAGCTAAAGTGAGAAGGCGAAATATCCCCTACAAAGGGTTGTGCGCTGGGCTTGGGACCCGCCACGTAAAAAAACCAACCCATATAAGAATCTATCGAGCATATTGTGTGATAGATTAAAGCCCACCGTCAACAAACTGATTGGACCTTATCAGTGTGGCTTTAGACCTGGCAAATCAACAACCGACCAGATATTCACCATGCTCCAAATGTTGGAAAAGACCTCTTCGTCTATTTAAAATCTGCCTTCGACAGCACGAAAAGGAGCTGCCTTACACCCGCGTCGTTAGTTCTGCTTTCTCCAGACTGCACAAGGAAGCAAAGCAGATGGGTCTGGCGGTGAAGGAGGGCAAGACGAAATATCTCCTGTCATCAAACAAACAGTCGTCGCACTCGCGACTGGCCTCTCACGTTGACAGCCATAACTTTGAAGTCGTAGATAATTTCGTCTATCTTGGAACCAACGTAAACACCACCAACAATGTCAGCCTGGAAATCCAACGCAGAATAACTCTTGGCAACAGGTGGTACTTCTTACTGAGTAGGCAATTGAGAAGAAAAGTCCACGAACAAAAACCAAATTCTATAAGTCACTCATAATGCCCGTCCTGCTATATGGTGCAGAAGCTTGGACGATGACAATAAGTGATGAGTCGACGTTGCGAGTTTTCGAGAGAAAAGTTCTGCGAAAGATGTATGGTCTTTTGCGCGTCGGCCACGGCGAATATTCGGTGGAGCGAAGAGCTGTATGAGATATATAACGACATTGACATAGTTCAGCGAATTAAAAGACAGCGGCTATGCTGCCTAGGCTTGTCCGAATGGACGAAAACGCTCCATCTCTGAAAGTATTCGACGCTGTACCCGCCGGGTGGAAAAGGACCTACGCTTGAAATATCCAATTGGCGCCACGTAGCGAAAAGAAAAAACGACTAGCGCGCTGTTGTTAACTCGGCTATAATCGCGTAAGCGGTGTCTACGTCAATTAAGGAGAAGAGGTGGTTCAAAATTGTTCTCTATCGCTTCTTTGAAGAAATACGGAAATGCTTAAGTCATATGCCATGAGTCTTGGTTAGTTTCTAACCAGAATATGAAATGACAGCTGTTCATTGTAAAATCTATGAGCAAAGACGGAGTTTAGACGTTGTTTTGTCATTAATTATAATTTTTTGTACTCTTGCAACCAGTTGCTATCGGTTATAATAGACCTGTTGATCTTGTATCACCCAAAACTAATCGGTATACAGTGGCTCAAAGCTTATTTCATGCATATGAAATTCAAAATTTGAAATGTTATATTTTGACAACAAAAACGCGTATCGAAATAATTCAAACTCCTAGTTGTTAATATATAGTAAATGTGTAGTTTATAAAAGATACTCCATTTATTATTTATTACTTAATAGCTTATGTATGATGTATGAACAAAAAACAGGAAACAAATTTCATATCACAGCTTATATCATGCAGTGTACTTTTTACTAAAAATGTGATAAATGCTTTGTTTTAAACTTCTTTAATACTTAATACGATTTCCGTTAGCTTTTAATACAGCTTTTAGCCTTTCTGGCATGGACTGAACTAGTTTTTTTTAAACCTTCTGTTTCAATTTTGTTCCACTCTTCTAAAATAGAGCTTTTTAGCTGTTCCTTATTACTTATGCGGTGTTTACGGATGTTAGTTTTAAACAAAGACCATAAATTCTTGATCAGGTTCATGTAGATTCATTAAATGTTGTTAATTCCATATTAGCCAGGTCTGTCCTACTGACGATTGTATTTAGGATCGTTGTCCTGATAATTCCGGAAATTCTAACGCATCCCAAGTTTCTCGGCACTTTAAGGTAAATTTTCTATTAATATATTAAGATACAATGTTTTATTCATAACACCCTCACCAAAGACCGAATTTCCAACGCTGAGTGCAGACATACAGGCCCATACCATAACACTGCTACCACCATACCATACAGTTGGCCTAATGTTACATCTCTGAACCTCAGTATTGGATTTCTGCCACACGTAAGCCATTCCATCTGAGGTGAAAAGGTTGAATTTCGACTGGTTAGAAGTAAAAAGTAAAATATTAGTGTCCAGCTCCCTGGCAAAGGTAACACGGATTAGTTGTTTTTTTTTTTTTTTTTTTTTTTGATGAATGCCTTTTTTCGGGCTACTCGGTCAACCGCATGTAGTACCCGACGGACAGTTTCAGCATAAAATGATTTCCCTAGCTCCTCCTGAATCTTTGTAGTTAGCCTCGGGTTTTCTTTAATTTTACGCATAATTAAACGCTCGTTCGTCGCGTCACGTTCGTTGAAAATTTTATTTTGTGCGTTTCAGCTATGATTTTGAATGGGATATTCATGTACGAAACGCTAAACTATATTTTCCACAGTCACAATTTTTCTCACTGATTTTCAATTTCTGAAATGGTTGATAACCAATTCTCGCTGCTCAATGGTTGTACCTGACCCATTTTACCCAAACTAATACACTCAACACATTAAAACTTTCTTCGAACTATTACTGAATGCTAGCCCTTAGATTTAGAAATTCCCGGTACCGTTACCCACGCAATGGGGTTCCCCCACAACATAGACAAGAGGGTGCATGAAATAAGTTGTGAACAAAGTTCCTGGAAGGAATTTCTTGACTTTGTAGATGTAAGATTGTCCTTCCAATAACTTTGTCTTGCTTACTATATTAGTAGAATATTCAACCTATTTTTTTGAGTATCTTAGTTTCCATTTTATGGCAATATAAAGTGATAAATTTATATCTATATATACAAAAATGAAACCCGTTTTCCGTTGTCGCGACATCAGGCGTAAATGGCTGAACCGATTTGGCTGATTTTTTTTTTTTTTGTAGTTTTCTAATACTCTGCAAAAGGTTCTTATGGGAAAAAATATTAAGAAAATCTCTCAGAGAGATTGAAAAATATACATTTAATTTTGCATATACGAATGTAAACGTAATTCAATTTAAAGGTTAACGTCATTCTATTTAACAAAAAAAAAATTGTGGTAATCTGTTTTCATGTAAATTTTATTAAGTTTTTGATAAATTTCGTTTTTTTTTAAGACTAAGAAGTTTTTTGTCTGCTAATAAGTGTTTATTAATCACGGCAAGTTCAGTTCACTTTATATCGATTTTTGGTAACTTTTGGTGACTATACAATATTACAATTTGGTATACATGGTAAATTTGATATCTTTTTATTTTAAGTCGGATTTTCGTTTTTAACAATGCCACCAACCAGACGTACAAACTTAGGCCGCAGATCTCGAAATACGGAACGTCAAAGAAATATAAGAGCAAATCAAACAAATGAGCAACGCGAAGCGCAAAATGAATCGAAATCAACATAGAAATGTTGTATTTAATCCCCACAGAGATGCATTCTGTTATAATGTGCCAATTGATTACAGTTCAGAATAAATTGTTGCTATTGGACTAATGTATATTGTGTGTCSACATTGCAATGCATTGAAATTCAAAATTGAAGCCCCTGGATTGTGTTGCRCCAGCGGCCAAGTCAAATTGACGCCATTGGTACCACCACCAAAGCAACTACATTCATTGGCTTCTGGAAATGGGCCAGATTCTAATAATTTTTTGATTCATATCCAGCAATACAATAATTGCTTTCAAATGGCATCATTTGGCGCAACAAAAGTTATTCGAAACAATTTTATGCCTACTTTCAAGGTAAGTAAGTATAATGACAAACAATTTTATTTAGTTTTACAACTATGTAGCTGGTGCAAAATATGTTGAGCCAGTGTTATGTAGATGTGTTTACAAAGTGTTCCAATACTTGGTAAAGCCTACTACCTAAAGCTGCCATGGAATTCTACTGTTCAATGTTGAGGTTTAGTTTTAATTTGAAATGATCTATAAAGTAGTTTGGCAGTTTTTTGCGAGCCACWTGGTGGCACAAACAATTTGCTATACAATTACCTAAATATATATTTATGTTCTTGCAGATTCAGGGTCAAATATATCATCGAACAGGTTCCTTATTGTCAATGCCTGATGAAGACTATAAATTTTTGCAAATATATTTTATGGGCGAATCAGCAAGAGAAGTCGATCAGCGTTGCGCAGACAACAACTCAATGAAAAGATCCATTGTGGAASAACTTCAAACATTTTTCCATCAACACAATGAATTAGTTGCATTATTCACAACTGCATTAGACCGCATTTTATTAGATAATCATAAAATTGTCATCAGAGCCGATAAGGCGCCTACAGGAAAATTTAGAAAACCGAGACATTGTTTTACTTCGGCGAAACGATCAACTTCAGCATGTGTTACAATATCCTTTCCTATTTTGGCAAGGTGAAAACGGCTATCATTTTTCAATTAAGATGATAAATCCAGTTACAGGTAAATTAATTAACAATGTATGTTTTCAACATTAAAATATATGTTTACTAACTGAAAATTTATATTATTAAATTATTAACAAAAAAAAAATTGTTTATAGGTGCTGAAACAAACAAAAAAGTTAGTTCAATGAATTCATACAGACTGATGGTTCGGGAAAATGAAGACAATCACATCTTAAAGTGTTGGCGTCTATTTCACCAATATGCTGTGGATATGTACATATGTGAAAGCTGAAACTGAACGATTAACATTTATCAGGTGGAACCAGGCAAAACTCCGTTCCGAGGAATATATTCATCTTCGGGATGCCATTAATGCTGATGGAAATGCACAGAATGTCAGCTATTCTCCCAGCAACATACGTCGGAAGACCGCGACATATGCATGAATATGCTCAAGATGGTATGTCCTATGTACGACATTATGGCACACCAGATTTGTTTATCATATTTACATACAATCCAAAGTGGACAGAAATTCAACAAGAATTATATACTAGCCAATCACCTACTGATCGCTACGATATCACTGCAAGGGTGTTCGAAATGAAAATAAAATCACTCACGGATTTTATTGTTAATCGCGTGTTCGGCGAGACGCGCTGTTGGATGTACTGAATTGAGTGGCAAAAACGCGGACTGCCACATGCACATATCCTCATTTGGTTGGTTGAGAGGATAAGACCGAATGAAATTGATAATGTGATAGCAGCAGAAATTTCCGATAATAATGAAGACCCACTGTTACATGAGGTTTTTACATAAAATATGATACATAGTCCACATGGAATAGTAAATCCCATTTCTCCGTGTATGGTTGAAAGAAAATGCTCAACACGCTACCCAAGTCAATTAGTAATAGAAACTATTACTGGAAATGATGGATATGAACTTTATCGCCGTTTTGTTTTCCGAACAACTGCTCAATATTGGTAATGGTATTATTGCTGTTGCCACATCATCTAGATATATTACATTCCCTACCAATTTTTGTAACTTTTGTGAATCAAAGTCCGAACTCATGGAGATGGTTTTCCAAACATTGCTCAAAATTACATAAATCACATTTGGTTAAGCGAACGTATTATATTGGTCACAAAAAATGTTGATGTGAATGAAATGAATTTTCAGATTCAAGAGAAAATAGCTGGCGAATTGAAGAATTACAAATCAGTTGATTCCATTAGTAATGAAGATGAAGTTGTCAATTATTCAACAGAATTTTTAAATTCGCTGGAATTGCCCGGCTTACCACTTCAAAATATGCCATTAAAAATCGAATCAGTTGTTATTATGTTACGGTACATATACCAGCCACGTCTGTGTTATGATACCCGGCTTGCGGTGAAAAAATTATTGAACAACGTCATCGAAGCAACAATTTTAAAAGGGAAGTACAAAGGCGAAGATGTTTTAATCAAACGCATCTCTATGATACCGCATGACATACCATTCAGCTTTAAACGTTTATAGTTTCCAGTGCAGCTTGCATTTGCAATGTCAATAAATAAATCGGAAGGGCAGTCGCTAAGTGTATGTGGCATCAACCTAGAAAATCCATGTTTCACACATGGCCAATTATATGTCGCCTGTTCCCGTGTCGGTAAACCATCAACATTACTTACTTATGCGCCAGAACATAAAACTAAAACTATAGTTTAACAAAAAGCATTAGAATAGAGGGAAGCAGTGAAGGGTATAGAGGCTATTAGTAGCTTTCTACAGCGCGCGAGTTACATTCCCATACTCTAAACACGTAGTAATTATATACTTATATGCATATAGTAAATGCTTAATATCGTACTAGCATAATAATATCGTAATAACATATATGTTCCAAATTCAGCTAAGTTGAGTTGAGAGTGAGCGTATCCCTGTTATGTGAACGCCAACTCAACTAAAACGTACATACAAAGAATGTCCATACAGTTAATAATAATATTAGAATTAAGCACACTAACAAATAATGCTAGTACAGGCTTAGGAGTAAGAAAGCTAACAAGGAATGTCAATTAGGTCAGTCTTAACATTCACTTTAATAAATGCGGTTGTGAAAAAGAAGGCCGAAGCTCTTTTTTATTCTAAAACCATAACTGGCGCAGTCGGGTACACTTTGATCAAAAGATCAAAGAAATCGAACAAACGCATTGCCGAAAATATTTAAAAAGTTTAAAATAAATACTTAAAAATATACATTTTACGAAAAAAAAGAAAAGTGCGAAAATAGTACAAAGTTCTAAAAGAAAAAAAACGAAACTAAAGTGCAAAAAGTTTAAAATAAATACTTAATATATAAAGCAAAGCTTCAAAAAAAAGCAACTGCATTTTTACAACCGTTTTGTGAAAAAAGCAAGTTAAAACAAATAGTTTTGCAGAACAAACGAAACCAATTAGCAGTTTCAAAAAAAAACAAGGGAAAAATATAAAAAAATTACATGGTAACAAAATTTTAACATAAAGTAGTAAAGCGTGCTACCTACCTTATTCTTCATTATTAATTTCTTTTATCGAAAAAAAAATTTTAATATTATTAAGGTGTCAAAAATATAAATATATTGAAAAATTTAAAAAAACTTTAACAAATGAAATAAAACGAAAACCATATTAGGAAAAAGAGTCTAAATATTTTTGTGAAAATTAAACAATCCTAAAACATAAAACAGACAATCGAATTTAACCATCAAAATAAAACAAAACACGCTAAGTAATAGTGATTATAGTGAAAATATAATATCGAAAACAGAAAAAAAATATTTATGTGTTACCAAAAGTTAATAAAAACAAAAGGCTAAATCTAAATTTCTAAAAGCCAAGACTATATATATAGTTACGCGAAAATAATGACAGCGGTCTACAACTAACTAAGTGCATGTGCATCCAGAAATAGAAACAAAATACAAATAAAAAAGTTTCTCGAACGTTTAAATATTTCTAAATAAAAGGAGATTACATCTTTACTTTTACGTAACTGGTCCAAAAAGGAATACTCCGCGGACCACATCTTCAAACCACAAGTAAAACGACTTATTTACAACTACTACAACAATGGAGAATGTAAACCAAACTATCGCTGAGCTGGAGAGGGTTATCGCAAGCAAAGAAGAATTGCTATACACCCAACAACATGCTCAACATCTACTACAACTACTACAACTACAAATGAACCAACAACCACAGCTCTACAGATTTCACATGTCACCAAGGGACATCATGGACCAATTCCGGAGAATAAGGCCACTAGACGATCATCACAACCAAAGGCGTTTATCAAAGCGGTCGAAACCAACATTTCTCTCTGCGGCACAGACCAGGAACCCATCCAACATTGTACCAACATTAAAGAAAAGAAAAAATACTGGGCACCGCTGGAAAAAGAACGAGAGAGCTGGAGGACAACTCATCGTGGGAAACAATTAAAGCTAAAATTCTGCAAGGATCTCGTCCAAGGAAGACATATGCAGAGGTATTTAACTTGTGTAGGACGGTCAAAGTAAGTAACCTTAATGAATTATTTATAATTTTTGAAAAATGTAAGGCAGACATAAATGAAATATACATATTTGACCCTTTAAAACCGGGCATTTACAAACCTGAAAATGTAGATAGGGACCTCGTTGATATACTGTTAGAGAAAATCGATGGGCCTATAAGGGCACATATAAACCGAAACAGAAACATTAAATGATATAATCGTAAAATATTTAAAGTTAAAATTGCTTCAGGACAAAAGAGCCATAGAGTACAGACATCGAAAATATGTCGATAAAAACAAAGTAAATTACGAAGGTTTCTAGAAAAATAATAGATCTTATGAATATAATAAAATTTCAGACAATAGGCAAACCAACCAACTAACGACAATAGACAACAAAGCGAGAACAATAACAATTAGATACGTAATACAAATTTTAATCGTAACAATTACAACAATCGGAATAACTACGAATACGGGTACAACAGTTCTACAAATAAAATACAACCAAATTTACCGAGACAAACTAAAAGCTCTCATATGAGCGTCGATTACAATCCAAGTACAAGTCGTTTGGTTAATAATTCGAATTTAATGGAAATTGGCAATGGTGAAGAAAAATAAGTAAATTTTTTAACACCGCCTCAAACCCTCAACTCCCCATAATAACAGTAACAATAGGAACGACAGAATTAAATGCCTAATAGATACAGGTTCAACAACTAGCATTATAAAGCMAAACGCCCTATTCGGAAATTTTCAGAAGGAAAAACTTTCCAAACCGTTATGCTATGGAACTATCAACGGTATTAACGAAATAAAATATAAAATTGTAACACCTTTTCCGAAAGAGTTTAACGTCTTAGGTACTTTATCATGGAAAGTAATAGATTTTAATAGCAACAAATACGAAGCTATTATAAGACAAAATTTTCTTATTCCTTTTAAGGCTAAAATTGATGTAGAAAACACATTTATTAATATATTATCAAATATAATTCATTTGGATCAACGAATTCCTTATGAAAAAACGGAAATTTGCGCACTCGAATTTAGTGATATGAAAAACTTAAACTTGAATCATTTAAATATCGAAGAAAGTCAATCGATAAAAGATCTATTACAAGAATTTATCGAATTATTTTTCAAAGAAGGAGATAAACTTTCTTTTACGCATGAAATCAAACATCAAATTATTACAACAAACGATAGACCCATTTATTCGAAAATTTATANGATATGAAAAACTTAAACTTGAATCATTTAAATATCGAAGAAAGTCAATCGATAAAAGATCTATTACAAGAATTTATCGAATTATTTTTCAAAGAAGGAGATAAACTTTCTTTTACGCATGAAATCAAACATCAAATTATTACAACAAACGATAGACCCATTTATTCGAAAATTTATAGGTATCCACAAGTTCGTGAATTAGAAATACAAAAACAAATAAAAGAAATGTTAGATCATAATATAATTAGAGAAAGCAACTCTGCTTACAACAGCCCTTTGTGGATAGTCCCCAAAAAAGCGGATGTAGACGGAAATAAAAAATGGCGTATAAACTTCGATTACAGAAGACTAAATGAAATTACTATTAGCGATAAATTCCCGATACCTAATATCGATGGCATCATGGATAAACTAGGAAGAGCACAATATCTTTCCTCTATCGATCTCGCGAAAGGATTTCATCAAATACTGGTAGATGAAAACGATAGAAAGAAAACAGCGTTTTCTACCCTTTCAGGACATTACGAATTCTTAAGAATGCCATTCGGTCTTAAAAATGCTCCATCGACATTCCAACGTCTTATGAACTCAGTACTTCGAGATTTTATAAACACGATATGCGTTGTATACTTAGACTACATTTTGATTTTTAGTACTTCATTGTCAGAACATATAAATAATATGCGGAATATTTTTACAAAACAAAAACAAGCAAAATTAAAAATACGCTTAGAAAAATGCAGCTTTTTAAAGAAAGAAACAGACTTTTTAGGTCATATACTAACTCCTGAGGGAATAAAACCAAATCCAAATAAAGTTGAAGTTATCCAAAAATTAAAGTTACCAATTTCCCAAAAGCAAATAAAATCTTTCCTAGGCATTACCGGCTTTTATAGGAAATTTATAAAAGACTATTCTAAAATAGCTTATCCTATGGTCGCATATCTGAAAAAAGATGCAAAGATTGACGTTAATAACCCAAGTTGTATAACTGCTTTCGAAAATTTAAAAAATATTATTACAAATCCCCCCATTTTAAGGTACCCAATKTTTACAAAAAGATTTAAATTAACTACAGACGCTAGCAACTTTGCYATTGGCGCAGTACTCACACAAGACGACCATCCAATTTCATATGCTTCACGCACATTAAATACTCACGAGAAAAACTACTCAACCATCGAAAAGGAACTAT
>NW_017534843.1:0-5644 GCF_001853355.1 Bactrocera latifrons
ATATTTGAGGAACACTCATACTCCTCACCTTTAGGGAGTTTAGATAATAGGGCGATAAATAGCAAAACGCAAACAGATGCTTACCTAAGTGAAAGGACACCTAGGAAAAGAAAATTTGTTAGCGGAATAGATAGCTTAAAAAAAAGGAATACAAATTTAGAAAATGAGGTGCAAGATTTAAAAAAACAATTAGAAGAGAAGGAAAAAGAAATAGAGGCCCTAAAAAGAAACAGTTTGTCTATTGAAAATAGTGAGAATAGGTAAATTGTTGAGCTATGTAGCAAATTGCCTCCACATATTGCTGCATGTGTGATTATGAATGTAGTTTGTTTAATAATAACCGTAATCTTCACGGTAATAGATACGACAGGGAATTAAAAACCATAGCTCGGGGGGTTCACTTCTTGTCACCTCTAGCATATAGATATTTACAGCCCTATTTTAATTGGCCATCATCAAGAACTTTGTCCAAATTTATCCAAAGTTGGCCACGAAGTCCTGGTTGCACGTATAGCAGCATAAAAACTCTGGATCTGCGAAGCCGTGGCTTTACAAGTGACTAGAAATACGTGTCAATTTGCTGCGATGAAATGTCTTTGAAGACCCATTTGCAGTACGATAGATATAGGGATTTAATTGTAGGTCTGGAGGATTATGGTGATGAAAATCSTACCTCCAGAATTGCTTCAAGTGTTTTAACACTTATGGTTCAAGGCAAGGTCTCAACCACTTGCTTATTTTTTTGTGCATAAATCATGCAAAGGAGATATTCTTGAACAGTACGTGTTTGAAGTTGTGACACAACTTCAGGGGATAGGTCTTCACCCCTACCATTTTGTGTGTGACCAAGGGTCAAATTTTGTGCATTTTGCCCGGGTTGTAGGAGTGACAGAAGAAAGGCCATTTTTTATAGTGAATGGAGAGGAAATATTTTTTTACGATTCTCCACATCTCATAAAAAGTGCGCGAAATTGTTTGCAAAATAGCAAGAACGTATGTAGTTAGTTTCTTTGGACGTCTTGTGAAACGGAGTGATATAATTCACTTCCATGAGCAAGACGCTCAACAAAGTATTAGGTGTGCGCCTAAGATAAGTTCAGCTCATCTTAGGAACTCAACTTTTGAAAAAATGAGTGTGCATTTAGCTACACAGGTTTTCAGCAACACTGTTGCTAGTGCAATGTTCGCATTATATAGCTTCGGGAAATTTAATATTTCTAAGTCTCCAACTTTCCTTAATACCGCCGAATTTGTTCTTTTTTTTGATAAAATTTTTAATATATTTAATAGTAGTAGGCTTGGAGCCCTACGACAATTTAATGAGCCGTTTTTCGGTAGTACGGAACAAATTAACTTTCTCTTAGAAGCCGAGAATTTTTTTAAATCATTGAAAGTCAATGATAGTTTAGGTCGTGACATCACGAATACATTTTCATTTATTAAAGGATGGCTTCTAAACATAAAAGGBTTACGACATTTGTGGAAGATCTTGTCCACTAAAGGATTCGAAAATATTAGGACAAGAAATCTTTGTCAAGACAGACTTGATCATTATTATATTAAATAGGTAAATATGTAAAAAAAAAAAAATAAATCAAATCTACTGAAATTAAATATTTAGTTATAATTTACTTTTTATTTGCACTTATAATTATAAAATCGGTAGAAGAAGGGTCCGCCAGTTTTGCTGTTCACAAAATAAACCTAAATGCAATAATGAAAACAAAAGTAATAAACAAATATCTGCGATACTTTATATACTTTCATATTTCAAAAAGTACTAACACCTACGTGAATATATAGGATTTCTATGTAAGAAATAATTTGACGTTGTTTATACAAATACACCGATTGTTCGAAATATATTTGATTTGAAATTATCCTAGTCGATCATAACTTGTTTGACTCAAATTAAAATACAACCCAAATTCCTTAATTTTTAATAGCTTTCATTTGATGCGTGTTGTTTATTATTTGCTTGGCTGTTGTTGTTAGCGTTGTTGTCATTATAGTAGTGTTATGCAAACATACATAGTTCCTCCTGATGTTCTATCGGTTTTGGTGGAGCTGGTTTCTCCCACTCTCCCAATTCGGCATCATAATATTGCGCAGCACGATATGGTCGCAATTTCCTTGGTACCTGCTCTTCCATGGAGGTCAATTGTACATACAAATGACATCGATAATACTTTCGCGATCGATACCTTCCATGTGTATGTCCAGGACAGATAAGCTCAGTGAACTTGGCTTTCAATAGGAAGGTAGGATCGTAATGCATGTATTAACGACGGTATCCCCACCATTTTTCAGCTTTGCGCATAACAAGATGTAACCGGTCAATTAATACGCTCAACTGGTAACGTTTTGGTCTGTAAGGTGGATGTTGAGTGTTTAGCATATTAGAAAGTATGTAAATCCAATTTTGCTCAAAACCTACCCATCAGCTTGATAACCCTGACCAGCAGTATCGGGATCCTTAGCGCAATTGACAATAGATTGTGCAACATCCGACACAAAAACCGGTTGTTTTACAATACATTCGCCCGCCAAGCAAAGTGAGATGGCACGGAACTGGCGACGCCAAATGTGGGCGTAGTATCGTAGGAAACGATCTTTCGAACCATAGATATCAGCTGGCCTCTGGGAATTCATCGCGAACAGCACATTCACCTTAGCATTTGTTCTTCAAAAAGTTGCTGTCACACTCAAACACAAAGCTATTTGGTTCGGGACTACCTTTAAAGCAGACAAATTAATCAAACGTTCTACACTAGCTTCTTGCRTGATTCTATAAAAAGAATTAAAAAATACAAGGTAAATCTTTTGAAAGAAAGTTTTATTTTAGTTACCAAACAATGCAATACGAGCACGTCATTGAATGTAAAATTTTTTCTCGAATTCACGACCAACTAAGTTGATAACTACATTTGAGTACTTCACAGCATCGCGTATCGCCTTTTCATCTCTTAAATCATTAAATTGGAACAGCACCTGACCCATTAAGCAGCAATATTAACGAAGCCATGTTTAGTTAATTCGTATTTTTATGGGAAAAAAATTCCAGTTGATCTGTTATTTATCTTCTCAATGGAAATTTGCAAACACTTCTTCCAGATTTAAATAACTAAATAAACTATAGTAAGATTGTTCCATGAAATAAATTAAAACAAGTTCTCTTGCAAATTCCTGCGTTATAATGACAAAAATATAAATATGGCTGTGAAGGAGCATATTCTGGACCCCACCATTCGGCATGGTTGCTTATTTGTTCCTAACATTTTTCTGTGGTGAACTTACCACGGTTAGAAAGAGGCATAAATAAAAAACTTAATTTTTTATGTATTTGCTCATTTTGTTCACATCTTTAAGAATATATGTTAAAATAAAACGATTTTCTTTTGAAAATATATTACAGTTTTATATATAACCAATATTTTTTGGACAACTTTTCCATTATTTTTTAGAAAATAACACAATGCAACCATTTTCCGGTTAAAAGTCGGCCATCTTGGATTCCAATAGAAACTCAACCCCGGACTCCCCTTGACGTTTCTACAGTGGCACCTCTCAGCTGTGGCTTTGTTTACATAACATCGGTTGATAGTGTCTCTACTCCTCCTCTACCGTGATGAATATGTTATGATGACAAATGAACCCATATAGATTTGGCAATGGCTGTAGCAATAGATTTGACAGTTAGTATGCCATAAATCAGTGCCTGCCGAGATGCTCCGTAAGGAGTTCACACGTATTTATTTCTACAAGTGTACACTGAGAAATTTTTTTTCTCTTTTTTTACATTTCTAACAGTATCTTAATGAACGAAGATTCTAAGGAATTTTAATCAACACAGTAATAGCATAAAAAATTAATTCTGAATAAAAGAGCCCACGTAAACCTCCAGAAGTTATACGTTCAAAGCACGGTGCGACAAATCAAAAAAGGGTGAAAGATATTTCATATACTAATAGCTTTTCTCACAAAAATGTTCCATTTATACTGCCTTATGTACGAGTTATTAAAGTTGCGTGTGTGTTTTTTTATCAAAGTATTTCCTTCTTAAACTTAGTATCCAGCTGTCAAGAAATGTAAAAACTTCATATAAAAAAACGCTTAAGAAATGGTCAAGAAAATTTCCTGCGGTATACAGTTCTAAAGAAATGTAGTAGTAATTTTTAATACATTTTTTCAATAAAATGCAAAGCTGTTACTGATTATTATGATTACTAATTAATGATTACTAATCATAATAATTAGTAATGAGATTTTTTTTTTTTTGAAAGGTGAAGTAATGATTATATTACGATTATTTTCAGATTCGGACGATTTCTAATTGATTACAATTACAGATAATCGGAAAATAGTCAAGATCATTAAAAATTTCGAAAAAATAATCAGAAATAATAAAAAGTAATCGAAAAATAATTTGACTACTTTCGAAGATTACTTTTGATTGTTTTTGATTATTATAATTTTTTTTGCGAAATTATGGCACTAGTGTTTCATGTTACTACTGGTGTTCATCGATTTGATAATTGATAACCTATTGCATTCTTCTTGATTCTGTATTTTGTAAAAAGTAAAAAGTGTTATGTTACACTTTACATACTTGTTATCAGGGTTGGGCATAGTACAATAAAAAATAAGTACAATAAGGTTTCTATTTCTTCAGTGGTAATTAAACAGCAAAATCCATTATCACTGAAAATTTAGTGATAGTGGAAGAAATGTCATTATCACTAAACCTTTATTCATATTGAAAAACAAATTGCACTACCATTAAAGGTTTAGTAATAGTGAACACCTTTAGTTATAATGAACATTTTCCAGTAACATAACACTGTTTCTTAAAGAATAAAAATAATACTACGTATGTATATGTATAAGCTGAAGCAGTATGAGGAAATGTATTCAAAATAAACCATATATTTGAGTAGAGACTTCTAATTATACCGCACTAAAATTAATCAAACATAATTTATTTTTTATTTGCTTTCTTTAATACCAACATTTCGAAAGTACGGTCAGTGAGATTTTTTTTGCCATCTATTGACAATTCCAAAAATAGTACACACTTAAATATTGCATTACAGTTACTCAAATGGGAGTACTCACTTAAATATTGTATTTCAATAACTCCAATTTAGTAACATTAGTTCAATTTTACAAACTAACACTTAACTTATGCATGCTTACGTATCGTCGGCTTGGCTTTTCCTTATAAGCTAGAGATATGTAACATATGTACCTTTGCTGGCATAAGTGCTCATTAGAATTTTGCCACACTGAGCAATAGGCTGCAGAAGCTATGCAGATCCCAGGAATTGCAACAGTTATCATCTCTTATTTTAAAAATGGAACAGAGGTTAAGAGAAAGGTTCCAAACATATTCCATGTTGAAGCCTGAGGCAAATATTGCAATTGCAGCAACAGTGCTAACTCAAAGCATCAAAATTAAATGGGTCAAGGTGTTGCTGAGATTAAATCCGGAATTGCCGGTTTTACGCCAAAAATTTTAAAACATTTCATTTTGAAAGGAAAATTAATAATGCCCGATTTTTTTTGATTTCAGTGATGATGGTGAGCTTATGCGTACATTTATTTTGTTTTTCATTTTAAAGATTTGACTTTGCAGATGATGAAA